>NW_018745026.1:840651-1113997 GCF_001683475.1 Chenopodium quinoa | reverse complement strand
GACACGATATGAAGAATTGATCCTACTCGACGAAAAACGACTAGAAGCTCTACATCACACTCAGTGTTATCAAACTCGTATGGCTAGACATTTTAATAAGAGGGTCAAGACAAGAAATATCAAAATAGGAGATTTGGTATTAAAGGCATTAAGGAAAAATGTTTTAGATCCAAGGGGAAAGTTTAGACCTAATTGGTCTGGCCCCTACATTGTCAAAAAAATCCTATCAGGTGGTGCAGCAAAATTAACTGACATGGATGGCAATGAATTCTCAAACATGACCAATCTTGACCAACTTAAAAAATACTACCCATAATTGCTTGAGTAGGACACTCAAGAGAGCTACGTTCGGCCTGATTCCTTAGGAAAGGATACGTAGGCAACCCATTACGGGTGCGACCACTTTATTTTTCGACATCTCTGCATTCCAGAATCAATAAATAGTCAACAAAAGTCGGAAAAAGCAACTGGCGTCGCAGAACAGAGCCTGGCGCCAGCAAAAGGCCATCAGCGCCAGACGATAGTATTGGCGCCTGGCGCCAGACCTCAATATCTGGCGCCAATTCGCAATTATTGACGCCAATTCAGTAATAAAATCTGGGCAAATTTCGGCGTTTTTTCGGAAAATTTTCGACTTCCTTACTCGAAGAATTTCTGGAAAATCAATTTTTTCGGTTTTCATTGCTTTAATAAAACAAATTTAAAGTAACAATTTAATTGAAAGCTGAAATTTCATTAATAAAATAAAATTGCATTGTTAATGGAATTTAAATAAAGCTGAAATAAATTAACTTTAAATAAAACTAAGAATCTAATAAATCGAAAGCTAAGCAATGTTCTAATCTTTTCTTCTCCTTCTTTGCTCTTTTCCAATTCTTTTCTGCCTCCTCCTCTTCATCCATTACTTTAGCTAGTAGGCATCTTTTAGAGGACCTACATTCAATTTTGGAATGGATTGTTTCCCCTTCTGCTAGCACCCCATGCTTCTTTTCCACCCAAACCTTTTTGTCTGTAGTGGTAGCTTTCCTTTTCCCCTTGTCTTTAGTAGAATTCTTCTTCTTAGGCATTATGGGTGTCTTGAACTCAATTCTTGCACCTAAGCGTTCCTTGGCCGGTGTCACCCTGTCACCTAGACGTTTTTTCACATCAGTTCTACCCTGATCAATTGAAGACTTCTTCAGCAACCACTTCTTTACATCATTAGGCAAAGAAGGGGGAACCTTTTGGGTAATCACTTCCCATAAAGTTCTAGCGCTCCAGTACGTGTCAAATTTATCTACTTCTTGAGATATGGGATACTCATAGGGAGGACGAAGATCCCCGGAAGGAATATTTTGAAGCAAGCCATATTGTCTCTTTACTCTGCAGGGATAATAATATGTCATGAGAGACAAGATTGGAAGACGGCAGAAAGGTTGCTTGTTAACACCAACCATCCTTTTTATTTTCCACCATGGGATGACCCACTTGATAGCAAAGTCATGTGATTCAAAGACTTTCTTCCACCCATGGCGCCCAATTTTAGGGATGCGCTTCTTTCTTCTTACAAAGCAAGTGGGCGTATAACTTTCAATGTCGTCCGGAGGGCTAATTAATCCTAGCCTTTCCATTAGCCACATCTGAAAAAAAAAATCAATGCAAATAAATTAATATTACAATACAAAAATATATTTTTTGATTTCTGTAATTAAAAATATTATTTTTCTACCTGTAATAAAATTGGAGAACCGCGAAGAGGTGCTTTTGGGTCCCTTTTCAACTCTTCTAGACCAATCATAGTCTCTCCAACTATTAAAGGCATCGGATTTCTCCCTGATTCAATTTGTTCTAGCACAGTGGTTATAATTGATCGACCCTCATTAATTTTACCACTACTAAGACAATATTGATTAAGCATGCAGAATAAGAACGCCCTTCTTCTATATATGTGAAGAGATTCAGAAAGCGGTTTATCAAAATAATAGCGTGCGAATTCTTTTAAGTTCACCACGTTGCCATTCACTATCCTTGATAAATCCCTTTCCTTCAAATTAAAGAAGCGCTCAAAATCCTTGTAATAATATGCATCTACTCTAGGGATCACTACCAGGTTTATTGCAGGGAAGCCTAAAATAGCACCAAATTCCTCTGGCAAAGGGCTAATTTCATCATACCCTATTCTAAAACAATGTGTGTCAATGTTCCAATATTCTAAAGCGGTATGTATGAAGTCTATGTCTAGATCTACCCCTTTAATGCCATATATTCCCGTCAAGTGAAATAAATCCAATTCTTTTCTTTCTCTAGCATTGAGAGATCGACACCATTCATGAGAATATTGGGTGAAGGTTTTAGTGGCTAAAGACATGATTATTATTTTTTCTAAAGAGAAGAATAATTTTTTCGCTGGAATTATGTGAATAATCGATTGAGCAGGGGGCTATTTATGCAAAAATTTCGAGGAATTTCAACCTGACTGGAATACGTAGTCAGCGTCAATTGGCGTCACACACCCGAAATTGGCGCCACACAGCAGCTCTTGGCGTCACACGCTAGCAATAGCGCCTGGCGCCAGCTGGCGCCAAGTTAGCAGGACAGTCGCGTGTGCTCAGTTTGCGTTTTGATATTAAATCGGAATCGGTTAATGACTTTATGGCCCCGTTTTAATTTCTTCTAAATATCTTTCTATCCTTTTCTTAATTAATTAAATATAGCAATTATGTTAAGTTAATTTTTTATTCTTTTTTTTGGATTTTTTTATTAAAATTCAAATATCAGCCTTTCTCTCCGTTTATTTTTCCTTTTTATTTTTTCCTTTTGGGGGAGAGAGTCGGATAATACCCTCCATCTATAATAAAAATGACGGAATTTTTGCGCAAAATTGTTATCACATTTGCACACACTAACATACACTAACATAATAATAATACATAATAATAGATTTACAGAACAGAGTGTCTAAGTAACAAGTCAAAGGCAAAGTTTTATAAAAGTCAAAATAAAATGCATATACAGAAATAAACTACGGCGCCGGAGGACGTAGGCCCATCATGCCATAAAACTGCGCCGTCCGAGGAGTCACCTCTCCACCAGCTCCAGCCTCAGCACCAGTCCCAGTCTCCGTAGGAGGAGGGAAACTCAAAACAGGACCGCTCCAGCCAAGGCCAACCTGAGGCTGAGACCGCGGAGGCTGCTGCGATGACGAGCCAACCTCGTACATCCCACCACCTCTGAAAGCCGAGGTAGCCTCTCCTAACGGTGCAGCCAGAACCTCCTCAGAAGAAGACCTTGAGCCCTCAGCAACGTCGGCTCGAGCAGCCTCGGAACGACCACCTCTACCTCCTGACGAAGTGCGACGACGTCTCGAGCTAGACCTCGCTGGCTCTCTTCGCCCCTCAGGCCTCGTATGGGTGTGAGAAGCAATCGGCTGATCCTGCAAAAAGAAATAAATCAGAAACAAGGTGAAAACTGAAGCATAGTGCAGAAACAATAAGTAAAGAAAAGTTACCTCTCGGATAGCGTCGTCTCGACGACAGGTAGCCGCGTTCCTCATCCGGAGGAGTTGGCTCCGGAAGGCATCTATGCATCGTGCCATAACCGAAACCACCTCGCGTGAGAACTGTCAAGGAAAGTTAAGTCAGTAAAAATGCATGATAACTGAATACAAGATTCTGAATTAGAGCTAGACTTACTCTGGTCTGGTGACGAGGAATTGACCGCTCCACGAAGCGCTCGCCCTCAAGAACCGGAGAAATCATCTCCTCGATCGGCCCGTACATCCCCTGGTAGTGGATGGACATACGGGGTGGCACAAACTCAGTAGGACCATCCTGATAAAACAGAAAGAAATCAGTAAGGTGTTACTTGGGGGCTACTCAGCGAAAAACCAAAAGCCAAGAATCTTACCCTCACATCCTCGGCCGGCACGGGGGCTGGAGCTAACAAAGGAAGTAGCTCCTCAGCATAACTCCGCCCAAGGATCACATAGGACCGCCAAAGAGAATCAGGCTCTTCAGCCATGCTCGAAAACTCTCTCTCGTCGAACATGTGGCGTGGTGGAGGAGCAGGAACGATAAAGACATCGGAAGAGTGCTGTCTAGCAACTCTCTCTCCTAAATACGCAACTGCTCCGTAGGTCCCCAGAAAGTAACGGCGCTCAGCAGAGTACTGTGCAGCTAATCCAGGGACTATCCAACCACCCCATGGCCGGTATACTACCTCAGGTCCCTATAAAAATACCAATCGGGTAAGAACATGTATAAAACGTCGCAGAAGAGCAAGATAAGCACCAAAAATCGCACCGAGATGATCCGACTCCGGACGCGAGCAGTAGACAGGTCCAAATGGTGGCCGCCCCAAGAGGCGCTCACCGGATACCCCCTCGGCGATGGTCTCGCCGGCGCAATGGAAGGAAAGTATTCATAGAACCAGATCTACAAAAGGCTAAATCATGAGTAAATGCTAACTAAACATATAAGGCTAAATTTTATAGGGAATAATGTTTACCTCTACAACTTTCCAGAAAGCGGACAAAGTGACATTCGTCCTAAGAGACCAGTGGCGACACGAGTCCCTCAGTGCGCGAACGAAGTCAGTATAGGCCAAGCTGGCCCAGTCATAAGTCCCGATCCGCCGGAGATCGCGAACAGCAGGGAGATAGTAAAGCAATGCCCTACTACCCCTATCAGGGGAGAATGTCCCTGACAATAACATCAGCACAAAGATGCGCACCCGCTGCTCTCGGGTGGTCGCATCGTCATCAAGGGCCGTTGCCAGCGTCGAGCGGCGAATCCCTCTAGCACTAAACTGAGTCATCTCGACCTCAGCTCGGGCCCGAACAGCAATCGATCCCAGTAGTTCCTCGACCTCTAGAGAAAAGACGTCGAAACTGCCGTCGAATGGCAGCGACACAGAAGAAAACTCCAGTCCTGTGATGAGACTGAAGTCTGTAGGAGTGACCATCATCTCACCCCATGGAAAATGAAACGTGTTGGTGGTGTCCCAAAAGAACTCCACCAGAGCGCGTACTACGTGGTGACCCCCGCTGGAGGCGACCATAGCCTCGGAGGTCTCAAACAGGGCAACCAACCCGCAAGAATCCCATAGAAGTCTCGTCTCTCGATCTCTGGCGATATGCATCCTATACAAATCGCCGAGACCATCGCAGCCAGAGCCGTGATGTCGCGTCCTTCCCGGCTCGGTTCCCCGTCCCACCCTCTCAGAAATATGGTGGAAAGGGGCAAAGAACAAGGTCCGCTCATCCCACTCTGGGAACTGACCAAGCGAAGTGGACGGTGTAGTGTCGTCCTCCACAGGCTCATGCTCCCGTCTAGTGTTTTGGGACCGTGAACCGGAGCCTCGTTGTCTAGCCATGCTACATTGTGCATAATCATCATAAACCAAGGTTCTATAGTATCTAAAGGTTTGCTTAGCCGCATGATACTATGTTCGCAAAAACAGAGTACGTGGTACTAAAACAGAGCACAAATTCGAATTGAGCATGATAAGCATTTTTCAAGAAATCAAACAATTTCTTGCAACACTATAGTGATTATTGTGACAAATTGAACAAGAATTGCTAGCAAAAACATCAAGAACGAGCCACATTGTTTTTTTCACGACCTTAGGAGGTCCAACAATGGCGGATTGCTCATTTCTTCGCCAAATTGAGTCAAACAAGTCTCAAATTACTCCCAAGGCAATTACAAACATAAACAAGCAATTTCATGGCATAAAACTTGATAAACAAAGCAAATTGAGCATTATAAGTTTCGAATTTTCATGAAATTCGTGAATGAACATGCCAATAATTCATAAAAATCGGTGTGAGTTGGAAGGAAACTTACATAGATCGGGAATATGGATGAAAAGAGCTTGGATTTGCAACAAATTTGAGCAAATTCGGTTGAGAAACGAATGAGCAACGATCAATTGAAGTTTCGACTTCTTTCGAGCAGCGTTCGCAACAAACCAGAGCACGAAATGAACTGAAAACGGGAATTTAAAGTGATTCCCGTGCTGGCGCCAGTCCCTAGGCATTGGCGTCACATTATGTTCTTGGCGCCAGACGCCAATTTCAGCGTATGGCGCTAATGCGATAAAACTGGCGCTGATCGATTTTCAGCGACGCCAAAGCAGCCAGCCACCTTTTGGGATTTTGCTAGCCTTCTACAATATATTTTGGGTTCCTTGGTACGCCAGTTAGCCCTCTGAGCAATTTGACATGATTAGGTAATCGACTTGATTACATGAAGTGATCGACCTGATGAAAAGATCGTCTCACTAAGCTTAAAGCGCCTAAGCATTGGCTCATTAGCAAAAGGCACCGACATACAGGTTCATTAGCAAAAGGCACCGACATACAGGTTCATTAGCAAAAAAGGGCACCGACATATAGGTTCAAGAGCAAAGAGCGTCGACGTACAGGCATAGCAAAAAGCAAAGTTCAGGCGAACTTTTAAAGATCGACAGGCGTGGATCTTCGGTATTTTCCTTTGGGAGATTATCGCATCAAATGAGGATGACTTCAAGAGAAGATGTCTTCGACATCATTCCCTAGCTTGCGGAAAGTTGTCACAAACAACTGAAGGTAATTTTGGGCGAAATTGTCTTCGATCATAGTTCCTGAGGCATGGAACGTGATCATAATGCGGATGAGAATTATTTCAAGAGAAATAATTTTCGATGGTATTCCCTTGGACGTGGAATATTATCACGGCGGAGAGGATAGTTTCAGGCGAAGCAATCTTCTAATTTGGAAGCAGTTCCAAGGCGTAGCGGTTTTCAAGCGGGATGACATTCTCTAGCTTGCAGGAGGTCATCAAAGCAATCGGTTACTTTCAGAGACGTGTGCTCGACGGTGCAAGATACGCGTTTCTTAACTCTTTTATATGTTTAATTAATTCTAGTTTTGCAGGTATCGGCGTTACAAGATTGATTTAGGATCGCAGAACGTTCTGAATCATTCTCCGTCCCTATCGTTACTTTGACTTTCGTTTTCCGAAACTTGCGTTTCTCCAAACTCAGTCAAAGTGGGGGCTTCTGTAGACACCCATTTGTGTCTCCCCAAAGCCAAGCCCAATGATGAGTGCCTTTCACGTCGAATCATAATCGAATGAAACGAAAGTGTGGAAAGGTCTAGTGTTGCGGAAAGTTTTATTTCTTTTCTTTTCTCTTCTCTCTGTTTTTGAAAACTTTATTTTAAGGAAAACAGTCAATCCAGTTTGGTTGGTCCATGATATGGGTCCAATAGTGGTGTAGTTGGATGGGGCTTGCAAAGACCTTTCCAACGATATATTATAAGCCCAATTCCGATGAATATTGAGGAATTTATGGCCAATTTACTAAATTGGGCCCGGTTTGAGTTTTAAGTACGGCCCAATGATCTAGGGGAGGGCCTAATATGATTTATCATTCCTAATGTAATTAGGAATGGTTTTGGTCTTCTAGAACATTCTAGAAGGTTCTTATCGTTCTTAATTCAATTAGGATTCTTTAGAGTTTTAATTAGATCAAATAACATTTTCGACTGAAATTATATTATTTTATCTTCCAGTACGGTAAAATTATCAGATTTTCGAAAACGTGTTAAAAGCCGATTTGGCGTCCAACCCCAGGCCTTGGCGCCTGGAACCAGGATTGGCGCCAGACGCCAGCCATTGGCGTCTGGCGCTAGCCACTGGTCCTGGCGCCAATGAGCCAGGGCTGGCGCCAAGTTGTTTTTGCGATCTTCAGACTCTGTTTTGATAAATTATCTTTTTTGGCTGATTTTCTCTATAAATATCGTATTAATAAACTCCGTTTTGGGAGGACGGATTATCATCTATCATTCACCACTTCTTTTATTCTTAAGTTTTAATAAATTCCGTTTTCATTCATTCATCTACAATCTTCAATCGTCAACAAATTAGTTTATGAATCATTAATCTTTCATTCTTTCTTTCTAAACTTCATTCTTTAACACAAAATTCCGCATTCACAAGATCTTGATACACCTAGCCATATTCGAAGTTGCCTTCGCCCTAGACGTGAAAGGTTTTAATTTCTGAGGGTTTGGTCTCAAATCTCTATTATTTAATTTAATTGTTTTGGTTTATTATTTTCCTTGAAGTTACTAACGTGTGTATTTTGTAATTAGAAAGAGGTATGAGGCATCCAAGTAAGTACTTTATTGATTTTATTGATTTTATGATGTAGACATCATGTTTATATTATTATTATGATATTCCTAGTATCATGTATAGGGTGTTTTTAATATTAAGCGTGATTAAGAATATGATGCTTCCTACGTTCTTTCTAACATTTATGATTATGATTGATGATGATTATTTATTATGTTGCTTGATATATATTTTATAATATTGTTATTGCTTGATCACCTTTTATTGCAGATTAAAGGGAATTGGTATTTGCAACCACGCTTAATAAGATAATTAATAATCTTGTTAGGTTAATTGTGATTATAATTCAAGTGATCGCCAATAATAGTTTGTTTGTGCATTAAATTCAACCAACATAGATTAAACAGGTTTAGGGTTAATCCTATTGATTGTATGTTAGTCAGAAAGCGCACATGAATACGAGCAGAATAAAGTAGAGGCCTATTATTAGGGTAGGTTCAATCTCTTTTAGGTTGGATTTGTACCATCATCCCCGAACCCTATTTTGGTTCATGACCTTATGGAGTTGACGATCTCTTGGATCGTTAAGGGGTGTAACCTTCACCTCGTGAACGGTTTACAAGTTCCTTAAAAACTTGTTGGCGACTCTTTTGCTCTATCTTCTTCCCTTTTGGACGCCACCGTACTTTAGTGTATGATCACAGTGGGGTTCAAGCTAGTGGGATTTTAAAGGCTTGAAAATATTCCCTACAGTAACTTAGGCACGGAGGCTAAGTACTTCATACTTCGATGCAATGATGATTATGATTGATGAGCGATTTTGATATGACAAGGCATGCTTCAGCGTTGTGTTGAGATTTCATGACCAAGGGTTCCTAAGGGAAGTATATTTGGTCATGTATCTGTGCAGTGTGTGAAAGTGACACTAAAGCTAGGCCGCAAGAGCTAAGTGTGTGGAAAAATATATTATTGAAAAGAGTCAAATGGTGGTGACTCTTAGGCTAGGTAAGCTAATGATGTAGGGATCAAGCCCCCAAGTCTAGCTCTAAATGAAAAGGGATGAGCATAGTAAATCCCTTGATATTATCATGGTGGAAGTGTGTGAATGTGAATATGAATGCATTTTTATTACGGCCGCACCTCAATGTGAGGTTGCCTACGTATCCGTTAGGAATCAGGCCGAACGTAGCTCTAGCCAAACCTCGCACAAGTGTGTGTATACCTCAAAAAGATCTTTTAAGGGTTGTAACATGGTTAGGCTACAGGTTTAAAGAAGAAGGGGATAAAGGCTCAAGACCCTAGATAAGCCCCCAAGGTGTGCAACCTTGCTTTTGAATATTTATATTTTCATGCTTGAGGTTTTCTACTCTTTTTTTTTGGCTCTCTTTGCTTTAGCATTTATTTTATTTTTATAAGTGTGAGCAATCTTGATCATGCGGTCTATCACTCACTTGGCATTCATGTTTCTCAGGCACAGTACCGAACACTTGATAAGAGACGCAATCTGAGACGTGTTCTTATCGAAGATATTTTCATATCAAAGACATTGGAACACTTACCCTTTTGTACAGTTGTTTTGGTTTTTTTATTATTGCTTATTTTTTGCTATTGCTTTCATTTGAATTTGCTCAAGCTTTCTTTAGAATTGCATAAGTTACACACCATCCCATCCCAAGGTTAGGTAGATGTAGGTTGAGAAAAGAAGGGTCTATCGTTAGACGAGGCTCAAAGTGGTTTATGAAGAAAGGATTGTAAATTTTAAAGGTGAAAGGAGATATGATGTGGCTACAAGGGGTGCCTCAAATCATTGGTATACCTTGTGCTTAGCTCGACATGGATTTTTTTTTAAATGCAATATTAATGCAATGATCATATGCAAGAAAATAAATGCTCATTTTATTAAAAGAAAATAAAGAATCTACAAAGTTAATCTAAGGAAAGGAAAAAGGTGCCTATTCTAGACTTATTGGGGAAAGAAAAGATAAAAAAGAAATAGAAAAAGAGGCCATGAAATCTTGTCGTTGCAGCTCGCCTCTTGTCTTGTGTTGATCCCCTTATCATTACTCGCTCTTCTTGTTGACTGGAGGTATGGGAAGCTTGTTGTTATCAATCAAATACTGGATGGCCTCCTTTAGCTTCCAACATCTCTCGGTAGTATGACCCCTACCTTGGTGGTACTTGCAGTGTTCGTCTGGGTTCTAACTAGGTAATCTTTTCTTAAGTGGGGGATCTTTAGTAGGTCCAATGGGAGTAATGATTCCCTTGGCATGGAGTCGATCGAAAGCATCATCGTAGCTAATTCCAATAGGGGTAAATTCCCTTTTCGGTTGTTTTCGATTATCCATGGCTAGGATCTCAGTAAGGTCGAAAGTACCAACACTCTTACTAGAGTAGGTGTTTTTGGAAGAAGAAGGATAGTCGTTCTTCTTCCTTTTACAGCCACTGTTACCATTGTTGCTAATCTTGGCCTTCTTGTCGCGTGGAGGAACATGAAGGAGATTTGAATCAATGAAGTCTTGAATACGATCCTTGAGGGCGAGACACTTTTCAGTAGTGTGACCGCGACCTTTATGATATCGACAATAGGAATTTGGATCCCAATTAAGAGAACGTTTTTCAGATTGAGGGTCTTGACTAGGTTCAATGGAGTGAATGAGACCTTGATCGTGAAGACAGTCAAAAGCTTCATTGTAAGTCATTCCTATTGGTATGTATTCTTCAATGGTCCGTTTTGCTTGTGGTTTAGGAGCATTGAGTTCTTCATTAAACTCTTGGCGAGAATTTTGTTCAATGGCCATCACCCGATTTGCTAATCCTTCTACCACATTTAAGAGCACGACAATGACATCTTGCAGTTTTCGAATTTCCTCTTTTAGACTTGACGAGTCTTCCTTGGTATCTAAGAAAATACTTTCATCCTCCTCAATTATGGCCACTTCATCGAGAGAGATCATATAAGCTGTCTCGATCATAGGCTCTCCTACAGGTGTAATGAGAAGTGATGGATCAAAGGATGCTTGGTCATCTTCTATGGCAAGAATCTCGGAAGTTTCATTGTTATCGATCAGATCTTGAATAGCTTCTTTGAGTTTCCAACACTCTTCAGTGTCGTGGCCTTTTCCTTGATGATATTTGCAGTGCTTATTAGGGTCCCACTTAGGTGGCCTATCTTCTGGAACTGGATCTTTGATGGGTCCTATGGGCATGACTAGTCCTTTGTGATGTAGCTTCTCGAAAGCCGTTTCATAACTTATACCAAGTGGAGTGAACTCCCTTTTTTATCTTTGGATTCGTGGTTTAGAGGTGTTTGTAGCATGTACCTCATTAGAGGAAGAAAAAGGATGGTCGCTCTTCTTTCCTCTTGCACTATTATCTTTCAGAAGGTCATCTTCAATGTCAATGCCTATATTATAAACAGCTTTGAAAGTATTCAAGTTGTGTTGGTACTTTAAGTGCTTTGAATACTTCCCTTGGAGATTCTTGATAAACATCCTCACAGATTCTTTTTCAGTGGGAGCCTTGACCATATTATCAGAAGTTTCCCTCCATTTATTGAAGAAGGAAGTGAACCCTTCGTTTTCCTTTTGTTTTAACATCTCAAGTTGTATGTGGTCTGTCTCGTCTTGGATGTTGCACTTATATCTATCTATGAAAGCGTTTGTTATCGACTCCCAAGAAGAGGTTTTTTCTTTGTCAAGGAAGAAAAACCATTGTTGACAAACGGTTTCGAGAGATAGTGGGAACAGAGAGGGGAAAACCTTCTTATCGGTACCCTTAATGCTCATTATAGTTTCAAAAGCTCTTAGATGGAAGTAAGGGTTATCTTTCGCTTTGAATTTAGGGATGTCAGTGGTGTTGAACTTATGCGGAAGAAGTTCTTTGTCCAGTGAGACCCCTTGCAAGCTCATGCCCTGAAATTTATAGTCACTAGATAACTTGCTCAGACTCTCTTGCATGAGGTCCATCTGTTGTTGCTTCACGGGATCATCAACCTTAAGTGTGAAGAGCTTCAGTGTTTCAGTCATGGTAACCAATTGGTTCCTAAGCTCATTGACTTCTTCTTGAGTTTCCATTATCTTTTTAGCCTTCCTCTTTTGGCGAATCGGTTTATCAAAAAGTAAGACTTGAACAATGGTGTTGTCCTTGATTAATCGCCCTTCTCTCCTCGACCAAGTACTGTGGGAAAGGAATTTGGGGATACTTATTGTTAATTATTTGACTCAAACTTTATTCAACATGCAATGGATGGAGGAAGTGAAGAAAGATTTAGGTGGAGGGATATGAAGAACTAGGAATAAAATGTACCCCCCAACTCAAATGACAGAAAAGACCAACTCATGCATGAACCTAAGACATGGTCATGGTGATGTATACTCAAAGTGTGTGCTAAGACTAGTGAGTGTAGGTGACATGTTGAGACTCGTGTCATGACCATGTGGCTAGACTATGTGACCAATACTCGATTAATGACTCGACACGGTGTTATTGACAGCGAAAATTAACCGAATTAATTAGTAAACTGGTTAATTAGACCCTAGGTGATGACTCGACAAATAATCCGAACTGTCGGCCAAGCAACAGGAGTGGCGTCACAATATGGTGGTTGGCGCCAGACTTTTTAGTAAATGTCTGGCGCTACACACCATACAGTGGCGCTACAGCTCAGACTTTGGCGCCAATACTGGAGCCTTGGTCTGGGACTGTTTTCGGTATTATTAGTCAACTGGGGTATTCCTAAAGTCGTACTAGGTCAATTCCGATTAAAAAAAAACTTTATTGACTCAAATTGATTAATTAGTTAATTAATTAGGCAAAGTTCTTTAAGTCATCAATTTTAATCTCAACACAAATCAACAAACGGTTAAGAGGAGCATAGGATATATATGCACAACAAATAATGCACAATTAGTCAAGTAGGCACAATATGATGCAATGAGTTCGCAACCTAACCTTGGCTCTAGTTCTCTAAAGTTCGGGATATGGTTTAGTCAAACAGGGTCCATGGTTAATTGTCCAGATGCACCGCGTAGAAGCCTAACCGTAAAGGGTTAACGCGTGTGGATAGAACACCGCGAGTTTTTAGAAAAAACTCACTTCCATGGTTTGGTGAATTCAACCTCTCAGATGTACCCTTTGTTGCCAGGAGCGTTCAATCGGGTAGATAGAGAATGAATTCCCAGAGGGTTATGTTCATATGTAGAACACATATGGGTTTCAGAAAAGTGAGAAAAAATTCAATTAGGAAGTAGGATCGAGCAAACAATACGAAAAACCGGTCGAAATTAGAACGCATATTTCTGGCTCGATATTGGGGGAAATTGGCGCCAGCAAATAGAGATTGGCGCCAACTTTTAACCGTAGCGCCTGGCGCCAATACTGGTTTCTGGCGCTACGGCAAAAAGTGTGGCGCCAAGCTCTGTCCTCTGACGCTACTTCCCACATGCCTCAGCAGCTTTCTGTGCTCAATAAAATCATTCAGTTTCGCGCGGTGTTATTTCAGTCCTAGTTGTGAAAGACATTTCCCAAATTTCCTACGTGTAAAATCCTATGTTTTTGACTCATTACGGATGGTCTTTCCAATGAGAACCTTTTTATGCATATGACAATAATGTTAATCAAAATTACGCACATGAAATACTTAGAACTTTTCGAGTTTCATCCACTCATTATAAATCATTGCCGAAACAAATTCAGGAATTAAAATAGAAATCCTCCCCAGTGGAGTCGCCAAAAACTATAGGGAATAATTTCAAGCCTTTAAAATCCCACTAGCTTGAACCCCACTGTGATCATACACTAAAGTACGGTGGCGTCCAAAAGGGAAGAAGATAGAGCAAAAGAGTCGCCAACAAGTTTTTAAGGAACTTGTAAACCGTTCATAGGATGAAGGTTACACCCCTTAACGATCCAAGAGATCGTCAACTCCATAAGGTCATGAACCAAATAAGGGTTCGGGGATGATGGTACAAATCCAACCTAAAAGAGATTGAACCTGACCTAATAATAGGCCTCTACTTTATTCTGATTGTATTCATGTGCGCTTTCTGACTAACATACTATCAATAGGATCAACCCTAAACCTGTTTAATCTATGTTGGTTGGATTTAATGCACAAATAAATTATTATTGGCGATCACTTGAATTATAATCACAATTAACCTAACAAGATTATTAAATATCTTATTAAGCGTGATTGCAAATACCAATTCCCTTTAAACATGCATAAAAGGTGATCAAGCAATAAAGAATAAATGTAATATGTATCAAGCAACATAATAAATAATCAATATCACGAATAATAATAATAATCAATCATAATAATCATGTTAAAGCATAGCAAGATCCTAGGCATGATACTAACAAGATTAATAACAAACCCTTGCATGTCACTAAACAATAAAAATCAAAGCTTTAGCCCTAACATGATACTAACATGAATTAATATTAGGAAGAACATAGGAACCATCATAACAATCATATTTAATATTAAAAATACCCTAGACATGATACTAGGAATAACATAATAACAATATAAACATGATTTCTACATCATAATATCAATTAATCAATTAAAGTACTTACTTGGATGCCTCGTACCTCTTTCTAATAACAAAATACACGCGTTAGTAACTTCAAGGAAAATAATAATCAAAACAATTAAATTAAATAATTGAAAGAAAGATTTGGAACCAAACCCTCAGAAATTAAACCTTTCACGTCTAGGGCGAAGGCAACTTCGAATATGGCTAGGTATTTCTAGATCTTGCGAATGCGGAATTTTTTGTTAAAAAAAAAAAACAAAGTTTAGAAAATAAAGAATGAATGTTAATGAAAATTGATGAAAAGAGATGAATGAAAAGGATTATTTGACTGTAGATGAATGCTAATTAAAACTAAATGTTGATGAATGAAAAGAGTTGGTGAATGAAAAGGATTGATGAATGAAAACGGAGTTTTTGATACGATATTTGTAGAGAAAATCATCCAAAAAAGATAATTTATCAAAACAGAGTCTGAAGACCACAAAACCACCTTGGCACCAGCCCTGGCTCATTGGCGCCAGGACCAGCGGCTAGCGCCAGGCGTCAATGGCTGGCGTCTGGCGCCAATCCTGATTCCAGGCGCCAAGGCCTGGGGTTGGACGCCAAACCGACTTTTAACGCGTTTCCGAAATTCTGATAAATTTCCCGTACTGGAAGATAAAATAATAGAAATTCAGTTGAAAATGTTATTTGATCTTGATTAAAACTTTAAAGAGTCCTAATTGAATTAAGAATGATAAGACCTTCTAGAATGTTCTAGAAGACCAAAACCATTCCTAATTACATTAGGAATGATAAATCATATTAGGCCCTCCCCTAGATCATTGGGCCGTACTTAAAACTCAAACCAGACCCAGTTTAGTAAATTGGCCATAAATTCCTCAATATTCATCGGAATTGGGCTTATAATATATCGTTGGAAAGGTCTTTGCAAGCCCCATTCAACTACACCACTATTGGACCCATATCATGGACCAACCAAACTGGATTGGTTGTTTTCTTAAAATAAAGTTTTCAAAAACAGAGAGAAAAGAAAAGAAATAAAACTTTCCGCAACACTAGACCTTTCCACACTTTCGTTTCTTCGATTATAATTCGACGTGAAAGGCACTCATCACTGGGTTTGGTTTTGGGGAGACACAAACGGGTGTCTACAACTGTGTCGTGACACGGTGGACAGTCCCGTGTCGCGGCAACCATTCCCGTGCCACGGTGGATGCTGACGTGGCACGGGGAATTTTTTTTAAAAAAAAAAATATCTATAATTTTGAAATTCTTCTTGTTTATTTTTAAAGGGAGGATACCATCCGACTTACTCCGAAAAAAAAAACGACATAAAAACAAGACTTCCCTAAAATACGGTCAAAAAAGTGGTGCACGACTTAAAGCAAAAAAGTGTGTGAACACGACATGTGAGTGATTAAGTGAGGTTATAGACGCGTGTTTTGACCGTATAGCTAGACATGACACCAAACTGGACACAACATTCGCACAAAAATCGAAAAAAAAAAGACTGACAGGACACTTTCCTGGGCACCGTGTCACGGTGCAGACTGTCGTGACACGGTGCAGTCTGCCGTCAGACGGACGGTAGACAGCCCCGTGTCACGGCACTGTTCTCCGTGGCGCGGCAGAACATGCCGTGACACGGTGCGCAGTTCCAGGTCAGTTTTGTGATTTTTCCAGATTTTAACCGATTTTAGATCCGTACTAATTACTATGTGAGAATAAAAACCCTCGGTCATGGGTTAAACAAAAGAGCAAACACATGAAGGTTAGCACCAAACAACCACATAGCATTTAGGCACGATGATGTAAAAAAGTTTGCAACCTAGAGTCAAGATATATGTTCAATTATTGGTAAAGCTTTGGGTGTCAAAAGGGTACCATGGTTAAGAGTTTGGACGCGTTAGCAAGGCAGCCTCCCTTGAGGGTGTATGCCAACGAGCGGCTCCGCGAGTTTGTGATGAAATCGAACTCGACTCCATGGTTTGGGTGGATTTAATAACTCGGATGAATCCTTATTGCCATGAGCGTTTTTGGGTCGATAGAGCTTAAATCCCCCAGGGCTAAGACGCATGTAGAACACATACGTTTTTTCAGAAAAATCGAAGGAAGTCGACTGTGAGGAAAGAAAATAAGCAACCGGACTGATTTTAGGACTGCCGTGACACGGCAAAAATTCCCGTGTCACAGTACTGTGCACCGTCAGACGGTGCACTGTACCGTGACACGGCAGATTCTGCCGTGGCACGGCAGTCAGAAGATCTGACTGGTGCCCTGTTTTCCTTCGCACGCAACCAAGTTATCCAATTTTTCCTACGGGACAGACCTGAATGCGACGTTAAAACGTCTATGCAGATGCAAAAATGCCAAATTAATCTCATGAATATTTTTTCAAGAATCTTTCAAGTCTCATCCACGCATCTTAATTAAATACCGATCACTCAAATCGATAAATAATTAATAATCCTCCCCAGTGGAGTCGCCAAATTGTAGGCGTCGCTCGAAGTGCGCCTACGTTAAAAAGCATGTTGTGAATATGCTTCGCACTCATAGGAAGTAGGAATTGACATAATACGATTAGGGACAAGGAAAGTAGGGAGCCTCCAACAAGTTTTTAAGGAACTTGTAAACCGTTCAGGGATCATAAAAGGCAACCACGAATAAGGGACAACAAAGGCAACAACGATTAACCCGTGAAGGTTACACCCCATTCATAATCCATGAGATTACTAACTCCATATGGTTCGGAACCACGAAAGGAGGATCGGGGATGATGGTACGAAGTGAGTCATGGAGTCACATTTTCCCGTATTGGCCTCTACTTGATTCTTATATTGAAAAGCATTCCTGTGATCTCAAAGGCATACAAACAAAAATATTCAATTCGCTCCAAACTATTATTTAACTAAATTGGTTAAATATTAATGCACACATAATTCTAAAATATTGGTGATCACTTGATTTAATAATAAGATTAAAAGGATCCTAAACCGGTTGTCCAAATTATCTTATTAGGCATGATTTGCAATTACATATTCCCTTTAACATGCAATATGGTGATCAATAAATAATAATAGAACAACATTAATATTAAAACCAAATTAATCACAATTCCAACAACATAAAATCGTTAGAAAAATAATAAAAATAAAAGGAGCATGATCCTTACTTTGATTCTGTTTGTTTGCAACTACAAAATAATAAACGAGTTAGTAACTTCAAGGAAATAATAAAACGATGATTAAATTAAATTAAATTAAATAAAGTAAAGTTGATTTTGGGGCCAAACCCTCAAACAATTCTACCTTTCACGCCTTGGCTTAAGGATAGAACCACGAGTAAAGTATGGACTCCTTTGAGTACTTGAAGAAGGAATTTTGAAGTAGAAAAGGGTAGGCTAGTGTTTAGGCTAAAGCATAGAAGAGAGAAAATAAAATTAGAGAATTACTCGGTGCCCCGTACATCAGAAATGAGGGGGTATTTATAGGGAAAATGTGTTGAGGGAGCACACAGAACGCTAAAATGATAAAAACCCTAAAAAAGTATCCCGTGACACGGTCAAACTGTACCGTGACACGGGAAGCTCCACCGTCAGACAGTACACTTTCCCGTGACACGGTACACTTTTGGCGTGACGCGGGAAATTTTCAGAAAATGAGATAGAAAACGCGTCAAGGGTTTACGCGGAAAAGACATGGAATGTCCCGTGTCACGGGAAATCCCACCGTCAGACGGGAAGAATTCCCGTGACACGGTAGGTACCTGCCGTGGCGCGGGAAATTCCTGCCTGTTTTTCCATCTAAATACATTTTTAACCCTAATTTCCTTCGGCATTTTAAGTGTCGATTGACAATTTCGGGCCTTTTCTGACTTTTTTTATTCGGGCTAAAATAAGAAAATAATTAAATAAAAATAAATAAAGGGTTTGGGCCAAAAATAAATAATAAAACAATAAAATAAAAAAGGTTTGGGCTAGAATTAATTAATAAGTTTGGGCTGAAATTAAAACTATGCTTTTACCAAACATCAAGACTAATCCATGGACTGTTCAAAAATATGAATTTAATAAAATACGATTTTTTAAGCACTCTCGGGATTAAATACTAAACCCGACCAATAGTGGCGGTGAAAGGTTGTTCATCATCAGGTTTGGTTTTGGGGAGACATTTTTAGATGTCTACAATGTCGAATAAAGTTTGAGTCAAATAATTAACAATGAATATCCCCAAATTCCTTTTCCAGTACTTCGTCGAGGATAGAAGGGCGATTAATCAAGGACAACCTCTTTATTCAAGTCTTACTTTTTGATAAACCAATTTGTCAAAATAGGAAGGCTAAAAAGATAATGGAAAGTCAAGAAGAAGTCAATGAGCTTAGGAACCAACTGGTTACCGTGACTGAGACACTGAAGCTCATCACACTCAAGATCGATGATCCCGTGAAGCAACAACAGATGGACCTCATGAAAGAGAGTCTAAGCAAGCTATCTAGCGACTACAAGTTTCAAGGGCTTACTTCACTAGGGGTCTCGGTGGACAAAGATCTTCTTCCGCAGAATTTCAATGCCAAGGACATCCCAAAATTCAAAGCAACTGATAACCCTTATTTTCATCTAAGAGCCTTCGAAACTATAATGAGCATTAAGGATATCGATAAGAAGGTTTTCTCCTCTATGTTCCCACTATCTCTCGAAACCGTTTGCCAACAATGGTTCTTCTCCCTTGACAAAGAGAAAACCTTTACCTGGGAATCGATAATAAACGCTTTCATTGATAGGTACAAGTGCAATATTCAAGACGAAACAGACTGTAGACAACTCGAGATGTTAAAACAAAAATAAAACGAAGGGTTCACGTCTTTCTTCAATAAATGGAGGGAAACTTCCGCTAATATGGTCAAGGCTCCTACCGAAAAAAGAATCTGTGAGGATGTTTATCAAGAATCTCCAAGGGAAGTATTCAAGGCACTTAAAGTACCAACACAATTTAAATACTTTCAAGGCTATCTATAATATAGGCATTGACATTGAAGATGACCTTTTGAAAGATAATAGTGCAAGAGGAAAGAAGAACGACCATCCTTCTTCTTCCTCTCTCATTAATGAGGTACATGCTACGAACGCCTCTAAATCACGAATCCAAAGTTCAAAAAGAGTGTTCACTCCACTTGGTATGAGTTATAAAATGACTTTCGAGAAGCTACATCATAAAGGACTAGTCATGCCCATAGGGCCTATCAAAGATCCAGTTCCAGAAGCCAGGCCACCCAAGTGGGATCCTAATAAGCACTGCAAATATCATCAAGGAAAGGGTCACGACACCGAGGAGTGTTGGAAACTCAAAGAAGCTATTCAAGATCTGATCGATAACAATGAAACTCCTAAGATTCTAGCCATCGAAGAGGATCAAATATCCTTCGATCCATCACTTCTTATCACACCTGTAGGAGAACCCATGATCGAGACAGCTTATATAA
Source organism: Chenopodium quinoa (assembly GCF_001683475.1). Lineage (NCBI taxonomy): Eukaryota > Viridiplantae > Streptophyta > Magnoliopsida > Caryophyllales > Amaranthaceae > Chenopodium > Chenopodium quinoa. The sequence continues at coordinate 1,093,875 of NW_018745026.1, read as the reverse complement.
CCTCTCTCGATGAAGTGGCCATAATTGAGGAGGATGAAAGTCTTTTCTTAGAGGACGTTCGAAAACTGCAAGATGTCATTTCCATGCTCTTAAATGTGGTAGAAGGATTAGCAAATCGGGTAATGGCCATCAAACAAAATTCTCGCCAAGGGTTTAATGAAGAACTCAATGCTCCTAAGCCACGGGCAAAATGGAATATTGAAGAGTACACACCAATAGGAATGACTTACAATGAAGCTTTTGACTGTCTTCGCGATCAAGGTCAAGACCCTCCACCTGAAAAACGTTTTCCCAATTGGGATCCAAATTCCTATTGTCGATACCATAGAGGTCGCGGTCACACTATCGAATAGTGTCTCGCCCTCAAGGATCGTGTTCAAGACTTCATTGATTCAAATCTCCTTCATGTTCCTCTGCGCGACAAGAAGGCCAAGATTAGTAACAATAGTAACAGTGGCTGTAAAGGGAAAAAGAACGACTATCCTTCTTCTTCCGAATTGAAAACACCTACTCTAGCAACAGTGCTGGTACTTTCGACCTTAATGAGATCTTAGGATTTAGAAAGCAACTGACAAAGGATTTCACCCCTATTGGAATTAGCTACGATAATGCTTTCAATTGACTCCATGCCAAAGGACTCATTACTCCCATTGGACCTATTCAAGATCCCCCACTTGAGAAGAGATTGCCTAGTTGGAACCCAAACGAACACTGCAAGTACCATCAAGGCAGGGGTCATGCTACTGAGAGCTGTTGGAAGCTAAAGGAGGCTATCCAATATTTGATCGATAATAACAAGCTTCCCATGCCTCCATTTAACAAGAAGAGTGAGTGATGATAAAGGAAACGACATAAGACAAGAGGCGAGCTTCAACGACAACATTTCGTGAACTATTTTTTCTATTTCTTTTTTATTTACCCTTTCACCAATAAGTCTAGCATATACACCTTTTTATTTCCCTTAGATTAATTTTGTAGATTTTTTCTTTTCCCCTTTTTAATAAAATGAGCATTTATTTCCTTACATATGATCATTTCATTATATTGCATTAAAAAAAATCCATATTGAACTAAGCACAAGGTATACCAATGATTTGAGGCACCCTTGTAGCCACATCATATTACCTTTCACCCTTCAATTATACATCTTTTTTTGATAAACCACTTTGAGCCTCGTCTAACGATAGACCTTTCTTTTTTCAACCTACATCTACCTAACCTTGGGATGGGATGGTGTGCAACTTATGCAATCTCAAAAGCTTGAGTGATTTCAAAAGATCAAAATAAAAATAAGCAAAATAAATAAATAAAAGTGTACAAAAGGGCAAGTGTTCCAATGTCTTTGATATGAAAATATCTTCGATAAGAACACGTTTCAGATTGCGTCTCTTATCGAGTGCTCGGTACCGTGCCTGAGAAACATGAATGCCAAGTGAGTGATAGACCGCATAATCGAGATTTCCCACACTTACAAAAATGAAATAAATGCTAAAGAAAAAAAAGAGAGCTAAAAAAGAGTAGAAACTCAAGCATAAAAATATAAAGATCCAAAAGCAAGGTTGCACACCTTGGGGGCTTATCGAGGGTCTTGAGACTTTATCCTCTTCTTCTATAACCTTTAGCCTAACCACGTTATAACCCTTAAAAAGACCTTTTTGAGGTATACACATACTTGTGCAAGGTTCGGCTAGAGCTACGTTCGGCCTGATTCCTAACGGATACGTAGGCAACCTCACATCGAGGTGCGGCCGTAGTAAAAATGCATTCATATTCACATTCACACACTTACACCATGATCATATCAAGGGATTTCCTATGCTCATCCCTTTTCATTTAGAGCTAGACTTGGGGGCTTGATCCCTATATCATTAGCTTACCTAGCCTAAGAGTCACCACCACTTGACTCTTTTCAATATATTTTCCCACACACTTAGCTCTTGCGACCTAACCTTAGTGTCACTTTCACACACCGCACAGATACATGACCAAATATACTTTCCCTTTAGGAACCCTTTGTCATGAAATCTTAACACAACGCTGAAGCATGCCTTGTCATATCAACATCACTCATCAATCATAATTGTCATTGCATCAAGAAGTATGAAGTGCTTTGCCTCCGTGCCTAAGTTACCCAAATGCTTTCATCATTGAGTCAACCATTGAGATAGCCTAGGATGGGTTAATCCTAGAACCTTGAGAGATAGTATCAAATGACATTTGACAAAACTCATTCAATATGCACCTTCAAAACCTTCACTTCGATTCTTTTTTGCGTCTTTCTTTTTCGGGAGAAAGTCGGTACCCTCCACAAAAATGACGGAAAATTTTTGCTTTTCTGCATTTTTGAGTCGCCACGATCACATTACAATGCACACACGAGTCATGTACACATTGAGTCACGTCGTGTCATATCACCTTGATTTGAGTCTAACACATATGTCAAACTCTTCGAGTCGAGTCAACCTTGAGTCAGTCAATCACAGCGAGTCAAGTTTATGCCTTGAGTCGTGTCAAGTCGATGAGTCAAGCGATGTTAAACCTTAGGTCAACCCTAAGATAATTAAAGAGATTGGCAAAGTTCTATAGTCAAAAATAAATACAGGTGCAGCAGAACAGGAAAGACCCTACTCCAGCGCCTGGCGCTAGATCTTTTCAGCAGCGACAGAGCTCGAAGCCTCTCCGGGCAGCAATTTTGGGTTCCTTGGTACGCCACTTAGCCCCTATAAGAAATTTGACATGATTGAGTAGTCTATTTGATTACAACCGCAAATAAGTGATCGACCTGACGAAAGATCGTCTCACTTAGCTTAAAGCGCCTAAGAATAGGCTCATCACGGAGACACCGACATACTGGTTTTAGCGGAAGCAAAGTTCAAGCGAGCTTTAGAGATCAGCAAGCGTTGGTCTTCGGAAATTTTTCTTCGGAATATTATCGCAACAAACATTCAAGCTCTTTTGTTCAGAGACGCGTGGACAATCCTTTGAAGCTCATTGCTCAGAGACGCGTGGGCATATCATTCAAGCTCTTTGTTCAGAGACGCGTGAACATATCCAAACAAAGCTCTTTTGTTCAGAGACGCGTGAACATTTCTTCCATCAAGCTCTTTGCTCCAGAGACGCGTGGGCATATTATTCAAGCTCTTTTGTTCAGAGACGCGTGAACATTTCCATCAAAGCTCTTTGCTCCAGAGACGTGTGGTCATATTATTCAAAAGCTCTTTTGTTCAGTAACGCGTGGACATATTTTTCAAGCTCTTTTGTTCAGAGACGCGTGGACATTTCTTTCAAGCTCTTTTGTTCAGAGACGAGTCAACATCAAAACAGCAAGACGGCGTTCCATAGATTGTGGAAAGTTGTCAAAAAGCAACTGAAGATGATTTCAGGCGAAGTTATCTTTGATAGTATTCTCTTGGACGTGGAGTATTATCATAGCGGAAGAGGATTGTTTCAAGTGAAGCAATCTTCGATAGTGTTCCCTTGGACGTGGAATATTATAAAAGCAGGGGAGGATTGTTTCAGGCAAAGCAGTCTTCTATATTGGAAGCAGTTACGAGCATAGATACTTTCAGAGACGTGTGCTCGACGGTGTAAGATACGCGTTTCTTAACTCTTTTATCTATTTAACTAACGCTAGTTTGTAGGTATCGGTGTTACAAGAGTGATTTAGGATCGCAGAACGTTCTGAATCATTCTCTGTCCCTATCGATACTTTGAATTTTGTTTTCGAAACTCGCGTTTCTCCAAACTCAGTCAAAGTGGGGGCTTCTGTAGACACCCATTTGTGTCTCCCCAAAACCAAACCCAGTGATGAGTACCTTTCACGTCGAATCATAATCGAATGAAGTGAAAGTGTGGAAAAGTTTAGTGTAGCGGATAGTTTTAATTTCTTTTCTCTTCTCTCTGTTTTTGAAAACTTTTTTTAAGAAAACAGTCAATCCAGTTTGGTTGGTCAATAATATGGGTCCAATAGTAGTGTAGTTGGATGGAGTTGACAAGAGCTTTCCAACGATATATTATAAGCCCAATTTCGATGAATATTGAAGAAGTTATGGCCAATTTACTAAACTGGGCCCGATTTGTGCCTTATGTGCGGCCCAATGATCTAGGGGAGGGCCTAATAGATTTATCATTCCTAATGCAATTAGGAATGGTTTAGTTTACCGTCCCCATTCGGTCTTACCTGATTGGCAAAGCAGAACAGTGCTTTCGAAAAAGCCTACCGTGGCTGATAGCAAAGTCAAGCGCGCCGGGGACGAAGCATAGAGGTTACTTTAGCCTGTTGTACTGGAGTGCTTCATCGTCAAAAGAACAACAATGGGTTGTAGCATTTTATATTGATTTGTCTAGAGGATGTAAAAGAGGGCTTTCTCATCTAAAGGGAGGGGTGTCCCTCTAGTCGGGTGGGCGCCGGCCGGTCTTTCGGTAGTTTGCTAGGCCTCCTCTACCATGATAACGGGGTCGGAGTACCACCCCAAAGCCAAGTCACTATGCTATCTCCTACTACAGGTATAGCGCTAGCGCTCAGCTTCGCTCCAGAAGTGGAACTAACTGGAAGGTTCTCGTTGGTAGTGACAAGGACGGAATCTCCTATAGGTCGTTCCTGTATAGCAGTCTCATCAACCCGATAGGCCGAAAGAGACGAATCCGGCATTCTCCTATTTCATTATTGACTGTTGGGCCTCTTCTACATTCTTCTAGAAGGTTCTTTTCATTCCTAATTCAATTAGCATTGATAAATTGACTTTTGTTGACTTTTCAGTGTTTTAATTAAAATCAAAGAACATTTTTAAGGAAAAATACGATTTTATCCTCCTGTACGGCAATTTTTATCTGATTTTAAGAAAACGCGTGATTTTCTGAATCAGCGCCAAACGCCAGCTGTAGCGCCTGGCGCTACGCTTGGCGCCTGGCGCTAATGTTGGCGCCTGGCGCCAACAACCAGCGTTGGCGCTAATCAGTTTTTATGTGCTCCAGACTCTGTTTTGATATTTTATCTTTTTGGATGATTTTTCTATAAATAACGTACTAAAAACTCTGTTTTCGAGAACCAGTTATAACCAGTTTTCAACAATCATCAGTTTTCATCAGTCAATTCTTTCTCTCTCTCTCTTTTCTAAACTAGCTTTTCACATACAAAATTCCTCATACATTAGCACTAGAAACACCTAGCCATATTCGAAGTTGCATTCGCCCTAGATGGGAAAGGTTTAATTTCTGAGGGTTTGGTCTCAAATCTCTCTTTCAATAATTATTTAATTTAATTGTTTGATTATTATTTTCCTTGAAGTTACTAACGTGTGTATTTTGTTATTAGAAAGAGGTACGAGGCATCAAAGTAATTACTTTAATGGTTTTTATTGATGTTATGATATAGAGTCCATGCTTAGGTTGTTATTTTAATTCCTAGTATCATGTCTAGGGTAACTTTAATATTAAGTGTGATTAAAAGTATGATGCCTTTTATGTTCTTCCTAATATTTATGATTGTTAGTATCATGTTAGGGTTAAATATATGATTTTTATATGTTTAGTGACATGCTAGGGTTTGTTATTAATCTTGTTAGTATCATGCCTAGGATCTTGCTATTATTACGCTTTAACATAATTATTATTATTATGATTATCATGATTATTTTTATAATGGTTTTTATTATGATTATAATTTTATGATTGTTATTATGATGATTATTGTTTTGATGATTATGAATATTATAATTATTATGATTATTGTTATGTTGCTTGATGATATTTATTGTTATTGCTTGATCACACCTTTTATGCATGTTTAAAGGGAATTTGTACTTGTAATCACGCTTAATAAGATAATTAATAATCTTGTTTAGGGTTAATGATTATAATTCAAGTGATCGCCAAGAATAGTTTTATTTGTACATTAAATTCAACCAACATAGATAAACAGGTTAAGGGTTAACCTATTGATTGCATGTTAGTCAGAAAGCGCACATGAATACGATCTGAATAAAGTAGAGGCCTATTATTAGGGCAGGTTCAATCTCTTTTAGGTTGGATTTGTACCTTCATCCCCGAACCCTTATTTGGTTCAAGACCTTATGGTGTTGACGATCTCTTGGATCGTTAAGGGGTGTAACCTTCACCCTGTGAACGGTTTACAAGTTCCTAAAACTTGTTGGCGACTCTTTTGCTCTATCTTCTTCCCTTTTGGACGCCACCGTACTTTAGTGTATGATTTATAGTGGGGTTCAAGCATGGGGATTAACGCTTGAAATTATTCCCTACACACCGCCCAAAACTGAGAAGCAAATTCGGGGATTCATTGGCCAGTTGCAATACATAAGTAGGTTCATATCAAAATTGACAACAATATGTGAACCAATATTCAAAAAGCTCAAAAAGAATGTGCCAGTACTATGGGACGATGAGTGTCAAAAAGCCTTTAAGAAGATCAAAGCCTATCTCGCTAACCCTCTTGTATTAGCACCAGCACTCCCAAGATTCCCTCTTAGGTTGTACTTAACAGTCACCAAAGAGACAATGTGGGCTATGCTCACACAAGAAGTAGAAGGAAAGGAGAACTCCATCTACTATTTAAGCAAAAAGATGCTCGAGTATGAAAATAAACTATACACCACTTGAGAAATTGTACCTCGCATTGGTGTGGGACACAACCAAGTTAAGACATTACATGCTCGTTCATACAGTCTTTGTAGTATCTCTAATGGATCTACTCAAGTATCTTTTCGAAAAATCTATACTAAATGGGCGAATATCAAGATGGATAGTTAACCTAGCCCAATTCGATGTAAGGTTCATGCCTCAAAAGGCTATTAAGGGATCTATGGTTTCCGATTTCTTAGTGGATTTTCCGATAAAAGATTCCACGCCAATACATCAGAATGATTTTCCAAACAAAGACTTGATGGTCACAGAAGATGATACTTGGATTCTCTACTTTGATGGAGCCTCAAACTAAATGGGATGTGGTGTAGGAGTGCTATTGGTATCACAAAAAGAGGAACATGTTCCAATCTCCATAAATCTAGATTTTGACGTTACCAATAACGCTGCAGAATATGAGCATGTGTGGTAGGCCTTAAAACAGCATTGTCATTAGGAGTAAAGAAACTTCGAATTTTCGGGGATTCTTCATCGATCATCAATCAAATCTCCAAGAGATGGAAAGTAAGGAGTGAAAGCTTGGCCCCTTACCAAACCTACTTGGAAACTCTCACAAACAACCTGGAAAAGGTAGAATGCACATATGTACCTAGAGAGGAAAATCAATTTACTGATGCCTTAGCAAGACTAGCCTCAATGGTTAGGATTCCTACAGAAATTGAGCAAATGCCCTTAACAATATAAAAGAGGCACAAACCAGCTTATATCCAAGAAATAGAAGATGATGAAGTAACCCAAGAGGAAGAAACTTGGTATACAGACATCCTCAACTATGTTATAAAGGGAGAATATCCACCCCATGTTGACAAAAAGGCAAAACAAGCCTTAAGACTTTTAGCTTCCCAATATGTGCTCATTAACAACGAGTTACACAAAAGGGTACCTAAAGGTCGAGCTCTTTTATGTGTAGGCAAAAAGGAGGACCAATGGGCTATGAGAATAGTCCATGAAGGGGTATGTGGAACACACGTAAATGGCAAAATGCTAGTCTAAAAGATAATACGCGAAGGATATTATTGGACTACCATGAATAGGGCTATCATCAATATGTCAAAAGATGTCCTAAATGCCAAATATATGCCAACTTGCAACATGTTCCCCCATCTCTCCTCTACACCTACACATCACCATGGCCATTCTTAGCATGGGGAATAGAAATCATTGGAAGAATTACTCCTCCAGGAAAAGGATGCCATGAATATATATTAGTAGCAATTGATTATTTCACTAAATGGCCGGGTTGAAGAAAAATCATATGCTAAGCTCACTGTAAAACATGTAGCACTCCTGATCGAAAAAAATATCATTTATCGATATGGAGTCCCACATGAAATTATAATTGACAATGGAACTCACTTTCAAGAAGAATGTGAAGAATTGTTACAAAAGTATGGCATTAAACACCATCATTCTTCTCCCTATAGACCTCAAGCAAATGGTGCCGTTGAGGCAGCTAATTTAATAAAAACTTAAAGACAATAATCAAGAAGATGATAGAAAATTACAAAGATTGATCTGACAAACTCCACTTTGCCTTGTGGGGTTACCGCACGTCAATTCGGTCATCAATAGGGAATTTGCCATTTTCCTTAGTCTATGGAATGGATGTCGTACAACCTGTAGAACTAGAAATACCTTCTCTACGCATCGTGTTAGAAAGTAAACTCGATGAAGTAGAATGGACTATAGCGAGATATGAAGAGCTAATTCTACTTGATGAAAAAAGACTAGAGGCTCTACATCATACTAAATGCTATCAAACCCGTATGGCTAGGCACTTCAACAAGAAAGTCAAGACAAGGAATATAAAAGTAGGAGACTTGGTCCTAAAAGCATTAAAGAAAAATGTTTTAGACCCAAGAGACAAGTTTAGACCGAATTGGTCTGGGCCATATATTGACAAAACTATCCTATCAGGAGGAGCTGCAAAGCTAACTGATATGGATGGCAATGAGTTTTTAAATATGACAAATCTTGTCCAACTTAAGAAGTATTACCCATAATTACTTTAGTAGGATACTCAAGAGAGCTACGTTTGGCCTGATTCCATAGGAAATGATACGTAGGCAACCCTTATAGGGTGCGGCCACTTTAATTTTTATACACCTCGCGTTCCAGCAAATCAACTCGGAGAAATTAGTGCGAAAATTTACAAGCGAACCCCAAAAAGGTTGTCGTCTGGCGACGAAGCCAGCGCTCGGCGACAAGCAGCAGCGTCTGGCGACGAGGACAACGCCAGGCGACGGACACCAATGTTTGGCGACCAACATTAATTACGACACCAATTTTTTCACAATAAACTGGGCAAATTTCGGAGAATTTCGGAGATTTTCGACTTCCGTACTCGAATATTTTCAGAAAAAATAATTAAGTGTTTTCATTGCTTTAATGAAGAGTGTAATGTAAATGTTGATTTAATTTTAAAAGCTGAAAAGTGCATTAATAATATAAAGTAAAAATTACATTATTGATGGAATTTAAATAAAAGCTTAATAACATAAATTGACTTATTTAAATTTGTCTATTTAATTGAAATTTAAGCAATGCTTCAATCTTTCTTTTCCTTCTTTGCCCTCTTCCAATTCTTGTCAGCGTCTTCTTCATCGTCCATTACTTTTTCTAGTAGGCATCCTTTAGAGGATCTATACTCAATTTTGGAGTAAATAGTTTCTCCTTTAGCTAGTACACCATGTTTTTTCTCTACCCAAATTTTCTTTTTTGTAGAGTCAGCTTTCCTTTTCTCTTTGCCTTTAGTAGTGTCCTTCTTCTTAGGCATCATAGGTTTTTTTAACTCAACTCTTTCACCTAAGCGTTCCTTAACAGGAGATATCTTGTCACCCAGATGATTCTTCACATTGGTTCTACTTTGATCTTTCTTCTTGTCATTTTTAGGCTTATTAAGAAGCCAATGCTTCACATCCTTGGACAAAGAAGGAGGAACCTTTTGGGTAACCACTTTCCATAAAGGTCTAGCACTCCAATGAGTGTCAAACCTCTCTACTTCTTGTGAAACATGGAATTCATGAGGACGAAGAAGTTCTCCAGAAGGAATTGTTTGAGTAAGACCATACTGTATTTTTACCCTGTAGGGGTAATAAAAAGTCATCTTGGTTAAGCTTGGAAGACGGCAGAAGGGTTGCTTGTTGACACCAACCATCTTCTCAATTTTCCACCATGGGATGATCCATTTGATAGAAAAATCACGAGAGGCAAATATTTTTCTCCACTCACGGGGACCCATCTTTATGGAAAAGCGCTTCTTTCGCCTCACAAAGCAGTTTGGAGTGTATTTTTCAAAGTTTTCAAGAGGACTAATTAATTAGTCTCTCTATTAGCCACATCTACGAAAAAATTCAATGCAAATATTTAGTATTATACAAAAATATATGTTTTTTATTTCTGTAATAAAAAATATTATTTTTCTACCTGTAATAAAATTTGAGAGCCTCAAAAAGGTGCTTTTGGATTTTTCTTTAACTCATCCAAACTAAGCATTGTTTCTCCAACAATTAATGGCATTGGATTTCTCCCTGATTCAATGTGTTCTATCACAGATACTAAAATTGCTTGACCCTCACGATTATTACCACTAGTGAGGAGATATTGGCTAAGCATGCAAAAGAGAAAAACCCTTCTTCTATAAACATGAAAAGACTCAAAATATGGTCTATCAAAGTAGTGGCGTGCAAATTCTTTCAGATTAACTACACTACCATCTACGGTATTTGTTAGATCACTGTCTTTCAGATTAAAGAAGCGCTCAAAATCTCTATAATAATATTCACTAATATTAGGAATTACCGCAAGATCCATGGAGGGAAAGCCTAGAATGACACCAAATTTTTCCGGTAAAGGACTAATTTCATTATAGCCTAGTCTAAAGCAATGTGTGTCTGGATCCCAATATTCTAAGGCGGTATGAATAAAGTCTATATCTATATTTATCCCCTTAATACCATAAATACCTCCCATAGGAAAGAAATCAAGCTCTTTTCTATTCCTAGCACTCAAAAAACGGCACCACTCACGAGTGAAATCACTAAAACTCTTAGACATGACTGCTTAAAGAGAATTAAAGCTATAACTATTATTTTTAATTTGCTCGAAATATAAAAAATTTGGCAGATTTGGGGGCTATTTATTGACAAAACTGGTGCAATTTGTTTTCCGAAAGGATTCGGAGAAAAAGAGTCTGCCGCCAGACGACAGGAACAGCGCCTAACAACGAAGCTTGTCGCTTGGCGACGAAATTAGCATCGAGCAACGACACCAGCACTTGGTGATAAAAAGTTGGTTCGACGATAGTTTATTCGCGCTATGGAAACCATATGATTTCTTCGTCTACGACTCGGTTTTTGTGCATTGACTCTATGTTTTTACTTCTTTCAAACTTTTTTAGATTAATTTAAGCTTCATTAATTTTAGGCTTATGTTAGTCAATTTTTTTTTTCTTTTTTTTTTTTGAGGGGAGAAAGTCGGATACCCTTCATTAATAATAAAAATAAAAAATTAATCACAATTTTTTCTCACACACTCACATGCACATAAAATAAAAAATAAAATGCAAAGATAAAATAAGCATAATAAAGTCGTATATACAAGTCATACAAACTAGCAAAGTCATACAAGTCAAATAAAATAAGCACGGGTACAACTATGGTGCCGAAGGACGCAAATGAGGAGGCACTCTTAAAGTGTCAAAGAACAAGGTAGAACGTGGAGTGTGCCCCTCACCATCCCCAGGTTCGCCAACAGTCGGAATCGACAGAATAGGACCGGCCCATCCAGGCTCAGTATGAAGCTCGATAGCCAATGGCTAAGGCTGCGACGGCTGCTGCGACGACGAGCCAACCTCGTACGTCCCACCACCCCCTAAAGGAGTCGATGGCATGCCTCCTTGGCCTGCTGTCCTAACCTGTGCACCCTTAGAAGAAGATCCCGAACTATCCGGCCTCCCAGGTGGAGTAGTCTCCGATCGGCCACCCTCACCCCTAGAAGAGGTACGACGACGCCTTGACCTGGACCTCTCTCCCCAAGCCTTAGGTCTTGGCCGGGTATGAGGAGGAATAGGTTGTCCCTGTAAAAATAAGTCATGTCATATGCTAAATAAGTAAATAAAAAACATATAATAAGGATAAAAGAGATACCTCTGCAGTGTCGTCACGATGACAAGAAGAACGATACCTCCATCTCACCAGCTGGTAACGAAAGGCATCCAAGCCTCTTGCCATCATCGTCACCACCTCGAGAAAGAACTGTCAAAAGACAAGTTAGTAGCGATCAACAATATACATGTTAATAAAAAGGCAAATAAATCATCACCCAAGTCTGACGACGCAGTATCGACTGCTCAATAAAGCGATGATCCGGAGGAGCTAGAGTAATCACCTCCTCAACAGGGGCATACACCCCCTGATAGGTTATGGACACAGGTGGAGCGACAAACTCCGCGTGTGCATCCTACTAGATAACCTAAGTAGTTAGAATCTACTTGGGGGCTACACAAAGAGACGAATGCGCAAGAATAAAGAATACCTCCTCCCCTCCCTCTAGCAAAACCGGTGGTGGAGCTAAAATCGACAACAAGACCTCTGTATAACACAGCTCCGGACGAGCGTGCGTCCGCCAAGACGTGCCCACTAGCGCCCTACTCGCCAAAGTCCTCAACCTCGCCTTATCGAATAATGCTGAGGTGGGCGAGCCGGAACAACAAAGGCCTCCGAGGAGTGCTGAATAGCCACTCTCTCGCCAAGATAAACCGCAGCATCATATGTCCCCAAAACATGATTTCTATATCATAATATCAATTAAAAAACTAAAGCACTTACTTGGATGCCTCGTACCTCTTTCTAATAACAAAATACACACGTTAGTAACTTCAAGGAAAATAATAAATCAACAAAGAATTAAATTAAATAATTAGGATTGAGATTTGGGACCAAACCCTCAGAAATATCAAACCTTTCACGTCTAGGGCGAAGGCAAGTTCAAACTTGGCTAGGTGTGTCTAGTGCTAATGTATGAGGAATTTTAAAAGGGTTGGTTTAGAAAGAGGGAGAGAGAATCAAGAAAATCTTGATGAGAGTTGGTGAGAATTGATGAGTGTTTCGGGGTTTTCTGATGTCCTGCGGGAGAGTTACAATTCCGAGACTGGAACCGGACGCCTCTACCTGCAAAATAACGGAGACTCCTGAGAGCTCCGCCTCCAACGGTCAAGTTAGTACCTGATTAAGGAGTAATTAATACGGAAATTAAAGTAATAAGATCTCTCTAGGTGAGAGTGTTTAATGTCGGTAATCTGCTTTATTAGCGAGATTAGTGTTTTCCGTAACGTTTCTGTTCTGTTCCGTTCTTCAGGTGAGATTAATTGCTTGATCCCCTTTAATGAGGATTAATTAAGTATTTATAGTCTTGAGAAGCGTGCCACTCTCTAGGTTTAGGGTAAACCTAGGGCTGACCGGGCCTCTAGACAGGATTGGGCCTTGTTGGCCGGTTTTCCCATTTGGCATGGGTGGACACGTGGCGTGTCTCAATTGGTCCGTAGAGGACGTATCTGTGATTGACACGTGGCAGGCTCCTATTGGCCTACGTGAAGGACACGTGGCGGAACCTGGTTGGTCCACTTGTCAAACGGTGATTGGTGGATAAAAATCCCCTAATCATTTGCCCCTCACAGGTGGCACGTGACTGGTCACGTGTCGCCTGTGACAGGTGTCGCACGGTGACAGGCGACGACCTGCTACAGGTGTCACCTTGCAAATGGCCGAGAGATTTTCCCGCCCAAATTTTAAATTTGGAAGCGACCCTTCGCCTTCTCACTTTGCCTATATAAGGAAGTGCTGACTTCGGTCATTTTCACATTTGAGAACTTTGCGAGAACATTCGGACCCCAGAACTTACTATGACATTTCGGACCTTTTCTGCCTACCGCCTGTTCTGACAAGCCGACTGCACCGGATTTCCAGAACTTCATCAACCGTCACTCGTTCAGGTAACTCAGTTCTCTTACTCTTAATTTTCTTTTTGTTTTTTGAAATGGCACCACGGAAGCACACGACACGGCCTAAGTTAGTGATCAGCCGGTCACCGGGGACGGCTGAATCTAGGACTAGGAGTGCCGCCTGCCCTTTTCTGGACCCATCTTTGCCCTTTATACAAAGTCCGACTGTATCTGTGTCTATGCAGAACGTGATGGCCAGAACAAAAAAGACTGCTATGATCTCAAACTCGGACGGCTCCTCCCAAAGGGTGCTCATTAGTGAAACATCTGACCAGGCGCCAGATGTAGAAGTGAAACGAGGCGGCTGCCAAGCCGACAGTTCTGAGAGAGGGGTCAAGGTGGTCCCTTCCCATTTGACCGTTGATATGTCTAATTTTCCTCCTGCTCCTTCTAAGGGAGAGGAGGCGGGCCCCTCTGGGAGAGGGGAGGAGTCGTCCTCTTCGGACTCGTCAGAGGACGAGTCCGAGTCCAGCTCTTCTGGCCACGCTTCTCCAGGCTCAGAAGAAAGAAACAACCGCCTACAAGAGGCGAGGCTTTCTCATGCAGTTGAGAAGGGGGACAATTGGGCGGAGCCGTCCGCCTCTTACAGAGAGGAAAACACCCCTTACTACTGCACGGTACCCCGGGGCCGGATCGCAACCATGCAAGACAAAGTGGAGAGCTTTATAGCTAACCACAGAATGGGCCCCGAATTTTTACTGTTCGTGCCAGATCCAGAAGACACTATCGTCTGGCCGGCTGGTACCAGCTATGATGACGGCTACTTTGGCTGCTATGTGGCGGCCATCAAAGCTGGAATGCGCTTCCCATTACATCCGGCTGTTCAGCGGATTTTAGATGGGTATGATTTGGGGTTATGGCAGTTAGCCCCCAACTCTTGGGTAAACGTACTCGGCTATGTGGCCGGGTGCGAAATGTACGGGGTGGAGCCAAGCTTTGAGGCTTTCGCCCACATGAACTATCTCAGCCGGACCCCTAAGTCGGGAGGTACCGGCTGGTATCAATTAACAAGCCATAGGGGTTACCTCATGACGAGAGGTAAGGCGAGCAAATGGAAGGATTGGCGGAACACCTTCCTTATCATCGAGGGTTCAGACACGGAGCTGAACCAACGCTTTAACAAGTGGAATAGGGATCCGCCTCTTCTCGCAGGCGGCCGCAGCATGCCGCCTGTTCCCCCAAAGGCTAAAAAAGAGATCCTAGACAAAGGACTCTTCAAAGTAGAGACTAGGGTGAACTCTACTTCAGGGGTACGAGAGCAAGTACCCCTGAACTGCGTCCCGAGCTTCAAGTGGCTCTATGACGAGTACTTTTTGGCCGCCTGTGGCCTCAGCAGTCGGTGCTCTAGAGGTAGCCGGCCTGTTAAATACTCTGTTTTTTCACGCTTTGTTTACTTGGGATCTTTACTAACTTTGCTGTTTATTTTTTGCAGCTGACGCCATGAGTAAAATAACAGCATCCAAGACTGCGGCGGCCATGTTGCGGGCCTCTTTCATGCAACAGTCTTGTACCGACTCCCCCAACAAGGGGGCACCCTTGGTAGGCTTCGAAAACTCTTCCTCTTTTAGGAGTTGTCTTATGAGTTGTCTTATGCATATACTAACTCTTTTTATTTTCAGTCGGGCACTCCAAGAGCTTCTTCCTCGCAACAGCCGGACCCCAAGGCCCGGAGGACGACTGTTGCAAGCTCTCCTGGGTCTTCCAGGAAAACAGTGGCGGCTGAGAAGCAGTCGGCCACTTCTTCTAAAACCCCGGCGGGGCCGCCTAGAAGTATGAACAATTACTTGTAAAAACTTTCACTTGCTTCCTTCTTGACTAGGTCTAACTTGCTTTTTTACACTTGATGCAGTCGGCCCTCAGGGGCTTGACTTGGTTGAGGTAGCCAAGTCCATGACCAAAGTAGTTCCTCCATCTGAAAGGGAGGCGGTCAGGGGTGCCGGCACCCTTGACCTTGATGGGATTGCAGGGGTCCTTGCTGAGGTATACTTGAATTTCAGGACGCCTGTTATCTTTTTTGTTTGGAAACTGACGCCTATTTTTTTTTATACTTAGGCCCTGCTCCGAGTTAACAGCCTTCGCAAGCCGCTTGATCGGAAAAACAAAGAGGTAAAGGCTGCAAAAGCTATGGCCGCCTCTAACTGTGATAAGGCAATGTTTCAAATTGCCCAAAATGAAGTACTGACCATTGATATTCTTTATTATCAAGCGCAGGCTACCGCCGCTGTTCGGGCTAAGTTAGAGGCGGCCCAGAAGAAGAATGACGAGCTGGAGGCGACCATCACAAATCTTAAGGCCGAGCTGAAACCTCTTCGCCAAAAAATGTACTCTTACGAAGCCATGGAGAAATCCTTGGCCAACGTAAAAGAACGCCTGGTGAGCCAAGAGAAGAGTCTTACCCAAGAGCTCTCGGAAAAGGCCGAGCAAGAGAAGAAAGAGCTCGTCCGGGAGATGATGGAAGACTCCGCTCAAATCCAGCGCATGACCTGGGGCCGCCTGTTCCCCAATGCCGACTTTGCCTCTTGGGAAAGAACGTACCGCCAGTGTTCGGAAACATATAATCAAGAGATCCTGGCGGCTGCTGAAGAAGAGGCGTTGGGAGATGCGTTGGAGGAGGAGGAAGAGCCGGTTGTGGCGCTTGTGCCACTTGGGGGTAAGGCATCAAAAGAGGATGCAGCTGAAGCCGAGTCCAGCAAGAAGAGTGCTGACCAGGCGGCAGCTGCTAATACTGAACTGCCCCCTTCTTAAGCTTAATGTATTTCTTTCCACGGCCTGCGTGCCGTTTGCTTTGTATTTACCCGGCCAGGGGGCCGGGGCTTTGAATATTTTGCTGGTCTTTAATGACCGGCTTATTTTTAATGAATTTTTGTTTTGCTTCAAATTTTTCCAAGTATTCCATATCTAATATCCCATTGTTTACTAGACCGACTGTTGTACATGGCCGAACGTTGCAGACAGGTACAAATAGTAAGTACGCCGCCTATGCCCCTGGACGACTGGTTGTCTGTTTCCAGGATAGACGATCAGTCGGCCATTTATTCAATCGGTATTCGAACTATTTTGTCTGGATCCTTTTTAGGCAGACGTGCCTGTCTTTTTGTAATTTTAACCAAGTAGGAAAGTGGTCTGACCAAGTAAATAGTATTACCTAGTCGCCAAGGAATTAAGTAAGTAGGATAACAAGCGGCGGGTACCGGTTGTTTCCCTTTATTGCCATTGTTGGCTTTTAACTCGTAATTTGTTAACCTAGCAAGAGTAGTGGTTGAGAGTCCCTGTTTGTTAAAAACAGGCGGACGACTCATACCTTTTAGGCTCCACACTAAGTTTGAGTGACTATTAAGTTAACATAGGAGTTACTTAGTCTTCGTCACACTCTAGATTGAGTAGTAGAGGTACCAGGCGGCGGAGGCCGGCTGATCCTCTTGATTTGCCAATGTTTGTTGGCTATTAACTCAATAGGTTACCTAGTAGGAATAGGGGTTTGAGTGCCCTTGTTTGTTAAAAACAGGCGGACGACTCAAACCTTTTAGGTTCCATACCAAATTTGAGGGAGTGACTATGAGTTAACGTTGGAGTTACTCAGTCGCCGTCACTTTTGTTTGAGAAGTAGAGGTACCAGGCGGCGTAGGCCGGCTAGACCCCTTGATTCGCCAATGTTTGTTGGCTATTAACTCAATAGGTACCCCCTGCATTTATCCCAAGTAATACAGGCGGTCATCTGACTCAGATGTCAACTGCTACCACTGGTTTGGTTAGTGATAGAGTTATCCTTGTCTCAAAAACGGCTACGTGGTTGCCCTTGGGGACAGTCGTATAGGTGCCGTGTAATTAGTTTATAGAACAATGTTCCACCCAAAAGGGAGCTGCTCTCTGCGACGAATTTCATCCGGAGGGATGCCGTCGGACGCCTGCTATGATGTTGGGACAGGTCGTATTAGTTTTGTAGATTTGATCAGTTGGCTTGGCGCCGGGTCTGATCATTCGGCCGGTGGCCTTGGTAAGTTCCTGGTGAACGTAGGTGCTAAGTAAAAGAAGGGTAGCCGCCTGTTAGGCACAGGGTCGGCCAGGCCCTAATCTTTTTAGCTAAGTATTGTGAGTAAAATACTCAATGGAGAGTAGCCGACTGTAAAGGTACAGACGGCATGCCCCTCTGAAGATAGAGTGAAAAACTCAATGGAGAGTAGCCGACTGTAAAGGTACAGACGGCATGCCCCTCGTAATACAAAATTGAACAGTAAGTGCAAACTTTATTAAGTAGCTCTTTACTTTACATCATTCAGAAGAAATATTTTTTAAGATTATCTACATTCCAAGTTCGAGGCAACGGTTGTCCGTCTGGTGTTTCCAGACGGTAGGTACCGTCCCTGACTTCCTCATAGATTCGGTAGGGTCCTTCCCAGTTGGGAGTTAGTTTGCCAGACTCATTAGCCCTTCCAACTGCTTCCATTTTTCTAAGTACAAAGTCCCCCACTTTGAGTGGACGCCTGTGTACTTTTTTGTTGTATGATCTAGTCAATCTCAGGCGGTAGATCTCATGGCGCAAGACAGCATTGCCCCTCTTTTCAGGAAGTGAGTCTAATGCCAGGCGCATGGCTTCCCAGTTTGCCTCTTCGTCATATAGCATTACTCGAAGAGTCGGCTCGTAGTGTTCTATTGGAAGAACAGCTTCCGCACCGTAAGTTAGGAGGAATGGAGTTTCTCCAGTCGCCCCTTTTTCAGTCGTCCTGATGGCCCAGAGAACATGTGGTAGTTCATCCGCCCATAGGCCGCCTGCTCGTTCAATCTTTTTCTTGAGATCGTCTGAGATGATTTTATTAAAGGCTTCTACCTGGCCGTTTGCTTGTGGACGGCCGATAGATGCAAAGTAGTGTGCAATTCCTTGGTCTCCCAACCAACTTTTGAGAACAGGCGTCTCAAATTGGGGACCATTATCAAAAACCATAGACATGGGAACCCCGAACCGAGTGATGACATTTTTCCAAATGAATGAAATTACATCTTTCGTCTTGATTCCCTTTACCGCCTCCGCCTCTACCCATTTAGTGAAGTAGTCGACGGCAACAAGTATGTACCTTCTGCCGCCTGTAGCAGGCGTATATGGACCCAGAATGTCCATGCCCCACTTAGCAAACGGTTGTGGGCTGTGAATGGTAGTGAGGTCAGTAGCCGGACGGTGAATTAGTTTGCCAAACCTTTGGCACTTGTCACATTTTTTCACCATCTCCATTGCATCTGCTTCCAAAGTAGGCCAAAAGTAGCCCTGCCGCCTTGCCCTTTGAGCAAGCATCCTACCACCTATATGAGAAGCACAGTAACCAGAGTGAAGATCATCTAGTATCTCTCGTCCCTTTTCTGGAGTAACACACTTTAAGAAAGGTTGAAGGTACCCCCTCTTGTGAAGTTCTCCCTTTATCATTTCAAAACAGGAGGCTCGTTTTTTCAGTGCTGCCGCCTGTTGAGGATCATCCGGCTGTGTACCGTTTGTCAGATATGCCCTGATTGAATCCATCCAGGTTGAGCTTCTGTCTAGGATTCCAATAGGGCTTTCCTCGATGCTTCTCTTCTCCATTACTTCCCAAAAAACAGTTCGAGGAGTATCGGAGGAGGCGGATGATGCTAATTTTGACAGTGCATCCGCCTGGTTGTTTTCTGATCTCGGCACTTGGATCAGATGGAAATCCTCAAGGGAGCCGACTGCTTGTCGGACCGCCTGTAAATACTTGATCATGGCCGGATGGGTTGCTTCGTATTCGCCATTGTACTGACTCACTATCAATTGTGAATCGGAACAGGCGTCTATTTTTCTTGCCCCTGCCGCCTTGCACATGCGGATCCCGGCTAGTAAAGCTTTATATTCTGCCTCATTGTTTGAAGCCTGAAAACTGAAGCGTAGAGCATACTCGAACCTGTCGCCCTCTGGAGACTGACATACGACGCCTGCTCCACAACCATTTGAAGTAGAGCTTCCATCCACATATACCTTCCATACTTGGTCTGGAACTTGAGAGTCAGAAGGACGAGTCATCTCTACAATAAAGTCAGCAAAGGCTTGCCCCTTCACTGCTTTTCTAGGCTCGAAAGTAACTTCGAGGCTCTGTATTTCTATGGCCCATTTGATCATTTGGCCTGACGACTCCATGATGGTCAGTGGCCGCTTGATAGGTTGGTCTGTATACACGACGACTGCATGTGCCAAAAAGTAGGGCTTCAATTTTTTAACAGCCATGAAGAGTGCAAGACCAAATTTCTCCACTAGGGGATACCTCAACTCGGCATTTTTCAGTACGTGGCTGACAAAGTAAACCGGGTGCTGACAGCCGTCCCTTTCAGCAAGGAGAACAGCGCTTAACGCATGATCAGAGACGGCCAGGTACATGTAGAGAACCTCTTTGGGCAAAGGGCTGACCAGCCTCGGCAAGGAATGCAAGTGAACTTTTAATTTCTGGAAGGCGGCCTCAGCATCCGGCCCCCATTCAAACCTTGCCTTTTTCTTAATTGCCTGGAAAAAGTATAGGCATTTGTCGCCTGATCGGCTTAGAAATCTTCCCAAGGCCGCCAGACAACCTGTTAACTTCTGAACCTCTCGGATGGTACGAGGCGACTGCATGTCAATGACCGCCTGCACCTTCTCAGGGTTCGCTTCTATTCCTCTCTGATTGATAAGGAATCCGAGAAATTTCCCAGACTCAACTCCAAATACACATTTCTTGGGATTGAGCATGACATGGTGCCGCCTGAGTGTGGCGAAAGTTTCTCGGAGGTCCGTCAGATGATCTTTCTGAAGTTTAGTCTTGACAATCATATCATCAATATATGCCTCGACGTTTCTCCCAATCTGATCAAAGAACACAGTGTTTATTATTCGTTGGAAGGTAGCCGGGGCATTCTTAAGACCAAACGGCATGACCGTGTAACAATATAACCCCTGATCAGTGACGAAGGCCGTCTTCTCCTGATCTTTCTTCCATAAGGGAATTTGATGGAAACCAGAATAGGCGTCCATGAAGCTCATCAAGGCATGGCCGGCTGTTGAGTCAACCAGGTTATCAATTTTAGGCAGAGGGTAACTGATAAGCCTTCTTATCATGGGTTGAGAGAAGCATTTTAGGGTGTGTTTTGATGCTTTATATGTACTTTTGTTAGCTTTTGTGAGTTTTGGGCTGTGATCTCACTTATGTGCAAAAGGCGGGATTTATGAGTATAAGTGAGTGAGTGAGCTCGGGAACCAATGAAGAGTTATGTAAGAAGGATGGACCTTGGCTCGTGATTTGAGAGTTGTGATGGAGCATGGAAGAGCAAGGAAGAAAGCTTGAGGAAAAGGTGAAGCAAAGCAAGAAGAAGAAGCAAGGAAAGAAGGCAAAAACAGCAGGAACCGCTGCCAGGGCCGCTGGCAGCTGGCCAGAGCCGCTGGCAGCGGGTATACCAGAGTGAGGGGCTGCCAAAGCAGCTGCCAGCGGGTCCAGAGCAGCTGGCAGCGGCTCTGGCAGAAATTCGGGCTGTTTTGGTTAATTTTCAGCAATTTGGCTTTGTTTTGGCTCGTGTTTTGGATATTATTTTATTATTATTATTGTGTTATGTTATTAAAATATAGAAACATATAAATAGCTTAGTTTTAATTAAGTTTGAAGAGAGAAAAAAAGGAGAATTAAGTTTTGAAAAAAAAAGCTTTCTAGGGTTTTCTTGGAATTTTCAGAATTCTTTGTTTTGGAATTAGAATCCATGGAAGCTTAATCTTCCGGATTCTTGGTTAAAGATTGAAGCTTTTAGCTACGAATTGTGAGATCTTTCTTCTCTTAATATCTATTGAATATATATTGTTCCTTGAATTAATTTCATGATTTGCTTTAATCAATTGCTAGGTTAGAATTATTGGATTCGCTTGCATCTAATTAATCTTTCCAAAGTAGCAACTTTAGGTTATTGATGCATGCTTTTGGTTGATAACTTGAAGAGGGAATAATATTATTGAAGAAATTAGACCGCTTGTGTTAATTTATTCAATCCTTGTTGATTTCTCCGTTTATTTTCTTCTTGTGGATAATTTAGAGCGCTTGTCTTGAATTGTGCATTGGAAAGGGTTAGAAAGGAGCGCTTTGCTATTTCTAACTATTTATGAGAATTTAGAATCTAGGAATTCTACAACAAGGTGTTCAATAGAGCTTGATTGAGGAGACTTCTATGATCAATTTGTATGTTCATTAGTGGATTTCGCATAACCAAGACCGTTCTTCTCATTGATTACCTATTCATTACGTTCGTTGTTCTTACTTAGTTCATTTATCATCATTGCTCGTGAAAACCCCCCTCGTTACTTAGGTTACTACCGTCCTAGAGTATTTCCACTTAGGTTTCCAGTTATTAGTCCCTTTTTCCCTGTGGATTCGAACTCGACTTCCCTAACTACGTTTATTTGCAGTTAGCTTAGTTGTGATATTTTTGGTTGCATACGACTGAGGCACACCAAATTTTGGCGCCGTTGCCGGGGACTTAGGCGTTACCGTTTAATTGTTTATCTTAGTAGAATTTATTTTAGGATTGTTCTTAGCTATTTTTTTCTTTGTTTGTTCGCTAGGGTATGATAAGTACCCGTTCTGCTAACAAAGAAGTTTTGCAGTTTGATCCAGAAATTGAAAGAAATATTTCCAGGTTGCGAAGAGAGGCAAGAACAAACCCCAGTGAATCAACATACATCTTCAACATTCAAGAAGAGGAAGTGATGGCAGAAAATCGAACACTGAGAGAGCTAACAGCTCCTAACTTGAACCAACAGCCGTTGTGCATCGCATATCAGCAGTTGGAGGAAGGTGCTAATGTTGAGATCAAATCTGGTCTAATTCATCTATTGCCGGCATTCCATGGCATGAAGGGTGAAGATCCAAATAAACATCTGGCAGAATTTCATGTGGTATGTACTAGCATGAAACCGATTGGGATGACTGATGAGCAAATTCAGTTGAGAGCATTTCCTTTTTCTCTCAAAGATGCAGCGAAGGATTGGTTTTACTATCTTCCCCCAGGGAGCATAACAAATTGGGCAGGTTTGAAGAAGTGTTTCTTAGAGAAGTATTACCCAGCCACTATTTCTGCAAGCCTTAAGAAGGCTATCAGCAATGTGGATCAGAAGGAAGATGAGTCCTTGTATGAGTATTGGGAGAGATTCAAGAGATTGTGTGCTAGTTGTCCGTACCATGGGTATTCCGATCAAGACCTCATCCTATACTTCTATGGAGGTCTAACAGATGATGATTTGAGGATGGTGAATGCAGCAAGTGGTGGAGGGCTAGTGAATAAGACTCCAGGAGATGCAACTAGGCTGATTGCAGAGCTAGCAGAGAATTCTAGGCAGTTCAGTCAGAGAACTCCCACGCGCCGGGTGAATGCAGCAAATTCAAATACAACTGAGTTAGAGAGTCAAGTAGCTGATTTGACTTCTATGATGCGTGAGTTCATGGTGAACTCAAGGAATCCACAGCAACTGAATGCTTGTGGTTTATGCACCTCCACAGGACATCCCACTGATGCATGTCCTCAATTACAAGAGGAGCAGAATGAGCAGGCCAATGCAATGGGTTTCCAAGGGCAAGGTCCTCAGAGAAGATATGATCCATATTCAAATACATACAATCCAGGATGGAGGGATCATCCAAATTTGAGATATGGGAATTCCCAGGGGAACCAACAACAACAGCAAAATGCTCAAGTCCAGCAACAATATCAGCAATATAGGGCACCATTAGCCAAACCTCAAGGCCAAAGCTCAAATTCGAGTAATATGTCAACTGAAGAAATGATTAGATCACTAACTTCTAATGTTTCTACTATGCAGCAAAACATGGTGCAATTCCAGCAAGAAACCAAATCCAGTATTCAGAATTTGGAAAGTCAAGTGAGCCAAATTTCAAGTGCAGTGAGCCGACTTGAAGCTAAGGACTCTGGAAAGCTTCCATCTCAAACGGAGCTGAATCCTAAGCAACAGGTCAATGCAATAACATTGAGAAATGGCAAAGAGTTGCAAGAAACTGCAGTTGCAACTAAGAGGGCTAAAGACTTGATTGGAACTGAAGAGCAAGAAGTAGAACATGAAGCTGTGGCGAATCCACCAACTTTTCCCTCTTATGAACCCACACCACCTTTCCCTGAAGCCTTGCAAGATACTCGAAGGTATGAGAAAGACAAGGATATTTATGAGACTTTTAGCAAATGTGAGGTAAATATTCCCCTCTTGAATGTGATTAAAAGTATTCCTCGTTTTGCTAAGTTTATGAAAGAACTGTGTACTATCAAGAGAAAGCATAGGTTGGGAGGAAAAGAGAAGGTAAAGGTGAGTGCTCATGTTTCTGCGGTTTTCCAAAAGAAAATCCCAGAAAAATGTGGTGATCCTGGTATGTTTATTGTTCCTGTTACAATAGGAGACACCACATTGCACCGAGCTATGTTGGACCTAGGTGCATCAATCAATGTCATTCCCTACTCCCTGTTTAAATCTTTAAAACTTGGACCTTTACATGGGACTGGGGTAGTGATTCAGTTAGCGGATAGGTCTAATGTGTATCCTAAGGGGGTGGTGGAAGATGTGTTGGTTAAGGTTGATGGTTTGATTTTTCCTGCTGACTTTTATGTGCTTGACATGGAACATGACAAACAAGCAGTCCCCATCTTGTTAGGAAGACCTTTCTTGAAGACTGCTAAAACAAAAATCGATGTGTCTACCGGTTCCTTGACTATGGAGGTTGATGGGAAAGCAATTGGGTATAACATTTATGATTCCATAAAGTATCCTGTTAACACTCATTCTTTATGTTCTCTTAATGTTGTCGATCCAATGGTGCATGCTGTTCCTAACAATGATCGTGGGGATGAGTTCCTCACACCTATAACTAATGTTGTATCTGGTGATTGCTTGGATTTCTCTATGCCTACTAATGTGCAGGTGAAGGTGGGGGAATTGAATGAACATTCCAAGCTTCCACCTATACCACCAGGTTCAACAATCGGCCCGTCTGCAATTCCGAGCAAGAAATTGTCCCATTTATACCACAAAGCAAAGAATAGGTTGTGGCATGACAAGATAATTTCTAGGAAGAAGGTTAAAGTCGGTGAAAAAGTACTCCTATATCAATCCCGACTTAGATTATTTCCGGGAAAACTTCGGTCCCGTTGGGAGGGCCCTTTTCAAGTGGTGAACGTATATCCGCATGGAGCAGTTGAAATTCAAAGCCTCGAGACTGATAAGGTTTTCAAAGTCAATGGACAAAGGCTCAAACCCTACTTCGAGACTGATAATTTGTCTTTGGGGCACGCCTTGTTTAAGTCTGTGTAGTCTACACACATTCGCCAGGTGCCATTCGGCTTTTTAACAAGCACTACATTTGCAACCCAGTCTGGGAAGTAACATTGCCGAATGAACCCTGCATCAAGTAATTTTTTAACTTCGGCGGCTGCCGCCTGACTTCTTTCTTCGCCATGGTTCCGCTTCTTTTGCCGTACCGGCTTCTTTTTCGGATCCACAGCGAGTTTATGTACCGCCAGATCAGGACTAATGCCTGGCATTTCATGGACTTCAAATGCAAAGATGTCCTTGTATTCTTTCAATAGGTTGTGAAAGTCGTCACCAAGGTTTCTCAGAGCAGTCGTCCCAACTTTGACTGTTCGGTCAGGACGTGAGTCGTCTAAGATCAGGTCCGAATGCTCACCAGCCGGCTGAGGGCGAAACTCATCCGGCCGCTCCTCTGCCAATGATTGCTATTTTCTCGCTTTTCTTGCGGACTCTGTCTGGGACGCCTTTCTCTTTTTGCCGCCTGCTTCTTGAACAGGCGCACTCTCCTTGACATTGTCAAGGTCTGTTTTTTCACCACTTGACCCAGTGGCCATAACAGTGGGCTTGACATCCGAGAGATAGCACTCTCGGGCCATCCTCTGATCTCCCCTTAGGGAGCCGACTGTTCCATTATCCCTCTCAAACTTGAGCAACATAAGAGACGGGATTATAACAGCCTTGGAATTATTCAGGGTTGGTCGACCCAGAATCATGTTGTAGGCCGAGAGTTCCTCTACAACTAGGAACCGGACTACCATGTGTCGTCCTTCCCCTTTTTCGCCCAGGCGAATGGGTAAATCTACTCGTCCCAGTGGGTGGACGACTCCTCCTCCAAACCCTATTAAAGGGTGGGAGGCCGGATGTATGCAGTCCGTCTGATATTTCAGTTTCGACAGACATTTGCTGCTGATGAGATCTGAGGAGCTCCCGGTATCTATGAGGATTCGGCCAACTCTCTGGTTGGCCACTTTACATTCAATAACGAGAGGGTCGTCATGCGGCCCCCTTACCCCTCCTAGATCCTCTTCTGTGATGACAATCTCAGGAAATGTATATTTGGACGGCCGTTCTTGGTGAACGGAATTTACATCTAACCACCTTATATTATCTTTGTTGCCCCTAATAGTGGGGCCGCCTCCTGAGAAGCCGCCTGCAATGGTGTAGACGACTGCATCATCTGTATCGGAGCTGTCGGCCTGTTGATTCTTTTTGGCCGACAGCTTTCTTGAGGAAGTGTTCCCCGTAGATTTTTTGACATAAGTGTCAAGATCACCTTGCTCAGCCAGGCGGTCTAGGTACCGCATGAGACTGATGCAGTCATTGGTGTGATGACCAACGTCATCATGATAAGCACAGATTTTATCTTGGTTCCGGTTGTTTGCAGAACCCTTCATGGGGACCGGCTTCTCAATTGAGATCCGTCCCTTTATTTCTTTTAGGATAAACTGGTTATCCTTGTTAAACACATACTTTGGGGAGTATGGTTTGAATTCTTTCTTCTTTTTCTGGGCCGGCTGTTTAGAGGAATCAGCCGCCTAGACCTCTTTTCTTTTCTCATCTTTGTTAGACGACTGTTTCTGTCGTCCTTCTCTTTTGTCGAACCTTTTCCCGTCCGACTGTTTTATCGTACACAGATCAGTCGCCTGTATATAGGCTTCTGCTTCAATCAAGGCCTCTTGAAGAGTCGCCACCCTTTTTCGAACCAAATCAAATTTAAAGGTAGACCCGTCTTTGAGACCTCTAAAAAAGTCGGTATAAGCTACCTCATCCGGTAACCCTTGAATCTGTATTCTCATCAGGTTGAACCGCCTGATGTAAGAACGAAGCCCCTCCTTCTCGCCCTGCTGAATCGTCCCCAAATCAAGGGTCGTTTTCTTCGCAGGGATGTTCATGGCGAAGTTGGAGGCAAACAAGTAAGCAAGCGTCCTGAAGCTGTTTACACAACCAGTCGGCAGGTTGCCGAACCATTGCTGTGCGATTCCCTTGAGAGTCGCTGGGAAACACTTGCACCAAGTGGGATCATCCAACCCTTGAAGGTACATCAGGTTGGTGAATGCCATCAGATGGTCTTCTGGGTTAGTAGTGCCGTCATAGGCGCCTACTAGTACATTTTTTACTTTGGCCGGCTGAGCGGCGTCAGTAATTTCCTTGGAGAAGGCCGACAGCTGTTCACCAAGTCTAAGCAACCGTAGCTGCCAGTCCATAGGTTGGACGTTTTTTGCTGCAGGTCCACCAAATGGAGGTGGCTGCATAAAATACTATTGTTGCGGCACAAATGGTAAGTTTGGTACCACCTGGGCACTATGAAAGCCGGACTGACGGGAGGTGCCGCCTGACTGACTCTCATGGTACGACTGAGTATGCCTCATCGAGGCATTTTGCAAACTGTCTTGAATGTCTGAAGTAGAAGCCGACTCTGACAATCGGTCACTCTTCTTCTGCTCTAGCAGTAGCCGAGCATCTGTGAACGTTTTCTTTGACCCGTCCGCCTGAATATGACGAACCGGTTTCCTATTTCCTGTAGGATAACGGAATTTTGTGAAATCAAGGGCAGGTGGCTCCCGCTTCCTAGATTTAGGATGAGGAGTCGCCTCTCGCCCTTGAACTGGCTTCCTCTTCAGTGAAGTGGAAGGTTTCTTGGCCGACTGCTCTTTGACTGAAGCAGGCGGCTTTTTGTTGATCAACTCTTGAATCTCTCCCTTGAAGTCCCTCATGAAGGTCATGAGTTCGTTCCTTGTGATGGGAGCAGACCCATCAGTCGGCTGTTGCCGAGCAGGCGGTGCGCCTGCTGGCTCGCTTCCTGTTTGAAGATGCTCCCGTTCCCTCCTTTCGGTATGACGGGTACGTCGGGCCCTTAGGGTCCCGTCTGGAGCTGTATGAGTTTCAACTTCAAATTCACTTTCGGTGTCATGGTCCGACTGAACTTGAGGGTCGTTTAGGGGACGCCTCTCTTCAGGAGTCGGTACAGACTTTGATGCCATCTCTGAAGTACTCTCCCCACAGACGGCGCCAAATGTTTCGGGGTTTTCTGATGTCCTGCGGGAGAGTTACAATTCCGAGACTGGAACTGGACGCCTGTACCTGCAAAATAACGGAGACTCCTGAGAGCTCCGCCTCCAATGGTCAAGTTAGTACCTGATTAAGGAGTAATTAATACGGAAATTAAAGTAATAAGATCTCTCTAGGTGAGAGTGTTTAATGTCGGTAATCTGCTTTGTTAGCGAGATTAGTGTTTTCCGTAACGTTTCTGTTCTGTTCCGTTCTTCAGGTGAGATTAATTGCTTGATCCCCTTTAATGAGGATTAATTAAGTATTTATAGTCTTGAGAAGCGTGCCACTCTCTAGGTTTAGGGTAAACCTAGGGCTGACCGGGCCTCTAGACAGGATTGGGCCTTGTTGGCCGGTTTTCCCATTTGGCATGGGTGGACACGTGGCGTGTCTCAATTGGTTCGTAGAGGACGTATCTGTGATTGACACGTGGCCGGCTCCTATTGGCCTACGTGAAGGACACGTGGCGGAACCTGGTTGGTCCACTTGTCAAACGGTGATTGATGGATAAAAATCCCCTAATCAATGAGAATTGATGAAAATGGATGATTAAAAACGGAGGACAAGGACGCTATTTATAATGAAAACAGTCCGAAATAGATAAAAAAAGAATCGGAGTTATAAGAGGAATAAAACACGACGCTGTCGCCACAACAACCCTTGTCGCCGCGCGATAGTCTTGTCGTTCGGCTCTGCAAGACAGTTTTTGCGGATATTGTTTTTATCATATCATTTGATCCAGAAGTCCAACTAAGGCATATAATATGTCGTTGGAAAGCTATTGAAGTATACTTTCCAACCCAATTAGAATCATATTAAAATATTATGTAGATAAAAAGATATGGCCGAAATAGTGAAAGGGTGTCAGTTTTGGATAGAGTTTTGTATTCCATTCATATCTTTTTTGTTATAGCTCGGAATTAATATTATAATATATCATTGGAAAGATAAATTTCAAGATCTATCTAACCATATAAGATTTGAATAAAGATTAGGAGGCACAAAAATAAAATCTGACTGTCTTTGAACATCTTTAAATTCGAATAGAATTAGGATTTAAAAAAAAGGAAAGTTTTTATAAAAGGAAAGTTTTTATTCAATTTCTTTATCTTTTCAAAAAGGATAATTAAGATCTTTTAGAAACTTATGGAAGCTTCTAATTAATTCTAATTAGTTTAGGAATAAGATTAGACCTTTGGACCCTCCACATGATCATTGGGCCGTAGGTAAAAACCGGTTTGGGCCCAGCTTAGTATTTTGGCCATAACTTCCTCATTATTCATCAGAATTGGGCTTATAATATATCGTTGGAAAGGTCTTTTCAAACCCCATCCAGCTACTCTATTATTAGACTCATATCATGGACCAAACTAAACTGGAATGCACGTTTTTCATAAATAGGGTAAGAAAAGAAATATTTTCTAAAACAGAAAGAAGAGATATTTTAATAAAAAAATCCTCATCACTAGACTTTTCACACTTTTTCTTTGTTCGATAATCAATGACATGAAAGGTATTTATCACTGGGTTTGGTTTTGGGGAGACACATTTGGGTGCCTACACCTTTGAACACATCATAGTGTGAAAACATCTCATTAAATGTTCAACCGTGGCCCGCGAAAAGAGATCCCACCAATCCGGGGAAGTAATGAAACGGTTCAATTTTTCTCTGGTTCGAGTAGCGCTGGTTCTTCCTCTCTCCCAGTCCACCATCCACTTGCCACTATAACTAAGGTCTCGCAAATTGCAGTCATCCAAAACATCACGAAAAGACTGCATTTCCCTCCTATTTCCCCCCACACCGCCTTCCTTCTCTATAAGATAAAATACCATTAAAATCCCCCCAAAGCAATCGGCACGTTGGTGTTTTCACATAAATTGCGAATTAAAGACTAAGTGCAATGCTTATTCTCCGCTTCGCGCCACCCATAAATCCCAACAAACCGCCAAGTACTTCTCCCCTCATTGACAACATCCCCACGAATGTGATTTTGTGAGCAAGAGATTAAAGAAAAGTTCAATTTTTTGTCATTCCACAAAACTCCTAGTCCTCCTAATAATCTTATACTTCCAACTCCAAAGACACTTGAGAAACCCAACTTACCTTTCAGACCTTCCAATGCATTATTTTTGTTTCCGACAAGAAAACCAAGTCGGGGGAAATTTAATTACTCCATTTCCGGAGTTTGCGAACTGAGCGTGAGTTGCCCAACCCACGACATTTCCAGCATAGAAGACTCATAATCGTAGGCGGGGTTGGGGTGCCCCAACCTCTGCCAAACATTGTTCAAAGGTTTTTTTCACAACGAGTTTCTTCAAGCTACCCTCCTCATCAAGATGCTCTTCCACTTTCCTTTCCCTCTTACCTCCCTGGAACCATCCCCTTCCCTCTTGTGTCACTCCCTCCACCCTGGCCTTCCTCCGCCACGTACCTCCTCACCCTTTCTTTACACGCATCATTCGCATTATCCCCTTGCATTCTCTAACTTTCCACCTTTGTTTCAATTGGTAGAGTCACCTCCCCACTTGCTTCTGACAAAGATGCTTTGTCCTCCCCCATGCTTGTCAAAAGAGCCTGATCAACCTACTTGCATGACTTCTATCTTCTTTGACACATCCGAGACAACCTCCCCTATATTTTTTTTCTTTTCAGGATAGGTTTCGTCACGAACAGAGTACGAGCACAACCTGAGTCGTTGTCTTCCTACTCAACACTACCTCCTTTGTTTCTTTCCACGGTGATGCTCGAAGCCCTACACTAAACAACCTTTTTGGCGTGGCATTACCTCTATCCAAACCACATCCCCTTTCCCCATGTCCCATCATACCACAAGAAGTTTCTCATATTTGATGTCAATCTCCTCTATGAATCCCCCTCGCACTTTTAATCTCACTTTCTTAACTAGAGGTTTTCTTGCATTAGTTAAAACTCTTATTCTCATTGACTTATTGATTACAACTACATCTGAATTATGCATCCCGATGAAAATACCCACCTTGTCACCAATCATTCTAGCATTATTCTCATTCGTTTGACCCCTAATAGGTAAGTCATATATGCGAACCTAAAACGGAACATAGTGTAACTGCATATCATAGATTCGCGTGTTACCTTCCACATTGCTAAGGGCCAGCACATGGTGATCAAAATGCCACGGTTGAGAGTCCACTACAAAGGCTTTGTCTTTCCAATGATGGAATTGGAAGAAAAACAAATTCTTGCCCACGTAATTCGCCTCCAAACCATGCATATGGTTCCAAATCTTCTGCATCAAAGCAATTAGAGCATTTGCATTGATGTTCCTATCAGCCCAGACTTTCCCAACAATCCCTAATTCAAGCTTTGGGGCCTCATCATCCTCTCCTTCGTCTATCCATTTAACTTCTTGATTCTCTTCCTCTTGTTCTGTGTTGGCCACGATCATAGTACTATTCGAACTTGCCATGGAAATAAGCTCGTAGGAAATCGAGAAGAAACCTTTGAAAAGGATGAAAACTAGGAAACCTAGAACGAAAACCTCCCAAGAGAGCTAAACCCTAGAAGAACTTTGATAGAATGTTAAATACGATCATATAATCCCTTTTGATAATGCAGGTATATAGACATACTTTATTGAAATTATATATTTTAATGAATTGAAATTATTTTTACTAACTTGAAAGTATTTTTGCCAGAACAAAAATTTATTTTCTTGATTAAAACTTATTTTCATTGATTCTCTCTTTTTTTTGTAAATAAATTAAATATATTATAAATGGATCATATGTTAATGGAAATAGTACCAAGTTATAGGATATTTATTAAAAGTTATGATTAATTTTGCATATATGAAATATTAGAAGAATATCGATAATAAAACTTTACACAACATTTTTATCTTTAAAAATCTATCCAAAGTTCACTTATTTAGCATCACATGTGACACAATAATACAAATCTGTCGCCTACATGGCTCGACACTTGGCGAAAAACTGGAATGTCAAGTGTTGCTGTCTCGTGGCCAGGTTGGGAGACCGGCTTTATATATTAGTGATATAATATGATATGATATTAGATTAGAAAATGTGTTGAATAATATAAAATATTAATTA
This sequence comes from Chenopodium quinoa, assembly GCF_001683475.1. Classification (NCBI taxonomy): domain Eukaryota; kingdom Viridiplantae; phylum Streptophyta; class Magnoliopsida; order Caryophyllales; family Amaranthaceae; genus Chenopodium; species Chenopodium quinoa. The sequence goes on along the minus strand of NW_018745026.1, from coordinate 1,061,764 downwards.
TTATCATTAAATATTAGTTATTTTATCAATTAATATTATTCTCTTTGTTCCTGAAAGCTCGACTCACTTTGCATTTGCACTGTCTCCAATGAACATATTTGACCATTAATATTTGAAAATTTGATAAATGAAAATTTTATCATAAGGGTAATGTAATAAGATCAGACTTGTTAATTTATTTTGATTATATAAATCATAATATGTGGTCAAAGTTATTTTATTTTGACCACATGAATAGTAAGTGAGTGAAACTTTAAGGAACGGAGGTAGTATATATTAATTCTTATTATTATAAAATATAAATTATTATTATTATTATTATTATTATTATTATTATTACATATTAATTATTATTATTAGTTATAAATATTAGTTATTATTTATAAATATTAATTATTTTTATTATTATTAATTTTTTAAATTATTATTATTACTATTATTATTATTATTATTATTATTATTATTATTATTATTATTATTATTATTATTAATGATTAGTTTTAAGTAGAGTAGAATAGGGCAGAGAAGAGCAGAATTCAGTAGAGCGAGCAAAGAATAGTTGAGCATATTTCATTAGAGTAGAGTAGGGTAGAGCATAGTAAAGCAGCTCTAAAGAATCGAGCTTAAGTAATTAGATAAAATGTTACTAACTGTGTTTCATAATACTCCACATTTGTAACAGTTTGAGTTATATAATATTCATATATTTATTACTTGACTATATGTTTTACCAATATATAAATAAATATATACTGTCATGTAAAATATTTTTTAGATTAGTTTTTATGTATATTTTCATTATAATACCAAACTTTATGTTTTTCACAAATAAAATAATTACAAATATTAATGGCTAAAGTTGTACATTAGCGCGTGTCGATGTGTGTCAATTAAAATATTGCGATTATTATAGAAACGAGGGATTGAATTAGTCACAATACATATTTTTATACTTTTTATTTTTTTTATAACAAAAAATATTTCATTAATTAAAAGTCATACGACACCTATAATATAGATTCGACGTTAACAAATATATAAGATATTGAATCAAATAAAATTTTCCTTTATAAAAACTACAATCATCGAGTAGATCTTGCATTGTGGAACATCTCTCGCTTACTTCGTTGGATATACAACCTTGTTGGAGAGACAATCTAACAATCTTTTATAGCCGTGAGGATGTTTTCCTTCTAATTCACCTTTTGTATTAAAAAACTTGATAACCTTTTCACCAACGAAATAATTTCACGACAATCTATTAGATCTAATATCATGTATACAAAACTAAGAAATTTCTCCCTCTAAAAGAGGAGATAAACCTTGTCTTTCGAAGGAGGTCGAAAAATTCTCTTTCGAAGGAGATCAGAAACCCTTTCTTTTGAGGTAGAAAAATTCCTCTCAAAAGGGGGAAGTATTATTATAAAACCTAAAAAAAACTTTAAAGATACAAGGATTGGGGGTTTCCACTGGTTAAAATCGATGAAAGTCCCTTCAAAATTCAACCACGGAGGCTACGGTTTTGGAGAAAAGAAGGAGGAGAGCTTTTTTTTTTTTTTTTTTTTTTTTTTTTTTTTTTTGCATAAAACCACCTTTTAATTATTATTATTATTATTTTTTCATATAACCACCTTTTAAAAAAAATGTTGCAAAAGAACACCAATTTTAATAATTTTGTTGCAACTTACCACTAGTTTAATGTAGAACAGTTGATGAATTTGGCTAAAAAAGTGGTAAGTTGCAACAAATTTTTTAATATTGATGGTCTTTTGCAACATTTTTTACAAAACTGGTTATATGCAAAAAACAAGATTTAAAAGGTGGTTTTATGCGAATTTTTTTTTAAAGTACTTTTTATGTTTATAATAGTGGTTTCTAAAAGATATTGGCATGTACTTAAAATATCCGGAGGTATTAAAATAATTCACCAAATGCCACTGAGCACTTTAATAATTCACCAAATGCCATCAAAATTTTTAAAATTCACTAAATACCACCGAGTTTTTAAGAAAATTCACCAAGTGTCATTAATGACTAACGACCGTTAACTTCTTTAGTCATTAGGGTTTAAACACGATACATGTTACGATATGATTGAATCATTTTAATTATTTATTTAAATTAATAAAAAATAACATTTTTTTCTCGATTTTCGTGACGAAAATAATTTGGGTAAAGTTTTGGGGGTTAGTTTGATTCTTTATGGATCAAATTAAGCTCAAAATTGAAAAAAAACAACGTAAATGCCCCGTTTTGTGTGTCAAAAAATATTTCGATTAACGAGTCATTTTTTTAACCATGGAAATTGATAGGGTAAGGTTTTGGAGGTTCTTTTGACCCCTTTTATGGATTCAAATTAAGCTTAAAATTTGGCACAAAAAAATGTACCGTTTAGGGCATGTTCACATTTACTTAATTTCAGTTCAGTTCAGTTCAGCTCTAATCAGTTCAGTTCAGCTCCAATCAGTTCAGTTCAGTTCAGTTTATCTCCTAATTTCCCTCTCTCATAAAATATTAATTTCAGCTCAATTCAGTTCAGTTCAGCTCCAATCAGTTCAGTTCAGTTCAGTAAATATGAACAAGCCCTTAGTGTGTCGAAAAATATCTCGATTAACGAGTCATTTTTTTTAATCATGGAAATTGATCGGGTAAGATTTTGAAGGTTATTTTTACCCTTTTATGGATTCAAATTAAGCTTGGAATTGGAAAAAAAAATAGCGTAAATGACCCATTTTGCAATTTTTTTCGGTAAAAAAATTACGATGTTAACACACAAAATAGGACATTTACTCTTTTTTTTTTTTTTTTTTTTTTTTTTTTTTTTTTGTCAAGCTTAATTTGAAGTCTTAAGGGTCAAAATAACCTCCAAAACTTTACTCGAACAATCTTTGTCAAGACAATCGAGAAATCGTTTATTTTTATTAATTAAAATAAATAATTAAAATGAAGCAATCATATCATGACATGTGTTATGATTAAACCCTAATAACTAACGGAGTTAACAATTATTAGTCATTAATAACACTTGGTGAATTTTTTTTAAAGCTCGATGACATTTGGTGAATTTTAAAAACCTTAATGACATATGGTGAATTATTATGAATTTGTTAAATAACATTTGTTGAAATAGCCGAAATACTAAAGTTAATTACATGTCAAAGATGTGGCACAGTGATCAAGACCTCACATCACCAATTCAGGCAACAGCGAAACAAATGTTCTTCTAAATTCTAAAACGTCATGATTTATTTTAATAAGTAAATTTCTTGGATTTTACATTTCTGGCTTTCATTTGTAATCTTAAATTCTTCTTAATCCCGATAATATCAAAACAACCCAAAACTGGCCAAAACATAAACTGCAAACACGAAACACCCAAATATATATAAAAAATAAAAAATAATAATAAAAAAAAAGAAGAGAAAATCCAAAGTGTATGTGTGTGAGAGAAAGAGCTTCCCAAAGTTGCTGTACTTCCCCGTCAAACCAGAATTTTCCATTAAAATATGGGCAAAATTCAATTGGGTTTTAAGCAATCTTGATCAAACTTTTGAAAATTTCATCTGGGTATTTTAAATATTGCAAAATTTGTTTATTTTTTTGCAATTATCAAGAAAAAAAGAAATAAAGATGTGGGGTTTTGGAGGAAGGTATTATTGGGGGAGGAGAGAGATTGGAAGAAAAAGTGATGGAATTGTAGTTGTATTTGCTTGGATGTCTAGTGAAGAGAGACATTTGAAGCATTACATCGATCTTTACGCTTCTTTGGGTTGGGATTCTCTTATTTGTCACTCTCAATTCCTCAATTCGTAAGCTCAATTTCACCCAATTTTGCTTTTTTTCTTAAAGATAATTGGTTTTTTTGGTTGTAGCTTGTTGAATTATGTAGCTGAAGTTTGTAATATTTTAGCTTTGACTTTGGATTTTTTGTTAGTTAATTTAATTATTTTTATTGGGGTGTTCATTGATTAATTGAGTAATTGTAGGTGGGATGTGGAATTATGTTGTTCATATACTGAATTGTTCATTTGTTTTGGAAAATTGGGTTATTCTTTTATGTTTCTTTTGATAATTGTGAGTGAATTGATGTTCCTGGTCTAATTTGGAATGGTTGTAATAGCAGTTTTAGGTTGAGTAGCTTATAATCACCAGACTAGAACCTTCGGTCGGCATGTCTAAGCAGTTATACTCGTCTCGTCATGAACCGATATTTCTAATGGTTCATTTGATGTGGAGTGTAATTTTGGCTTGAATAGTATTGTTTGTATACCTTTGATTCTAATTTATATTTTGTTTTCAAAGGAGCTACACATTTTTCATTATTATTTGCAATCAGTAGAGGGCATTTGGTGATTTAGCTTCATGTCAACATCTGAAAAACCAAGGAATGTGCACTCCTTGCAGTTTGTTTAATATAAGTTTTATTGATCCCCAATAAATTCCTCTGTCATGGTGGTATATATTGTGTGTGGTCTATGTTTACCTTATCGCATAACTTGCGATTTGTTTATTCATACTCCTATGTCACTTGTATTGTGGTGTTGCTGTAAGGGTACACTGAACTATTAGAGATCTGTCTGAGCTATGGACTCATATTCATAATTTCATATTAAACTTTTTGAAGTTTAATGCTTTTATTGTTAATTAAATGGACATTGACTGCATTATTATGTTAAGGAGAAGTTTAGTTATCCGTACATTTGCTTCACTTGATACTTTTTCTTCGTAATAAGTAACATGAACAATATATAGTAGTGCCAAAATCTCTAATATTGATGAACAAAACATGTGCTGAGATATGATCAAATGATAAGTTTATAGAGGTGTGCATGCATATATCATTTAATTATCTTATCCTGATAGCTAATTTTGTTGGACAACTCCTCTACATTTTACAATGGTGAGAAGAAGGGTAAAGACCAAAGAGTTTCCTTCTGACCATGAGCTGACGTATCCCGTATAATCTCTTTTTGTTAGTGTCTTGAAAGAAGATCTCAAAAAGATGTAATGCTTTTATCATACTCCCTCCATTTCTTTTTGTTTTTACATTTGAAATCTTTTTGTGAGAGAAAAATGGTCAAAGCGTAAAAAACAAAAAGAAACGGAGGGGGAGTAGAAATTTGCTGTGAGTAACAAGTTTCTGTGTTTTTGTCAACATCCTGCTATGCAACTTTTTGTTTATTGAATGCTATTGGTGATTACTTATCCTAAACCTGTAGTGGCTTCATGTAGTTCACTTGCTGTTCTGCAGATTCTTCCCTGAGAAGGCAACCTTGTTGGCTGTAGACATTCTGGACGAACTTATAAAGGTTAGTAATTCAGTACTAACTATACTGGTTATTTGAGGAGAATGTGTGCTGCTCTCTGTTATATAAGCTAAATTTTGAGGACTTGATATCTAATTTTTGAACTTTACTGTACCCTTACTCGTGTTAAATTTGGTTATTAATAAAACCTACATGACGAGGTAGTGAGCAGTATATTATCTGAACTTTTTTTTTTTTTTACTTCAAATTATCTTTGAGATATTATAATGAAACATTTGAGTACATATACACATTGAGACATTAGGAGAGAGTAACTTTAGCTTTGAGAATTTTTTTTTATCAGTATAAGAAAATGTACATATTCATTTGGGATCTTCCTAGATTTGTCTCAATGTGTAGTTTCAAAATATCAATTTTTAATAATTTTTATAATGCTTGGTTCAAGATATCGATGCTAAAATATTGAAGAATGTGCAAAAAAAGAAAGGAGACAAATACTTAAGAATAAACAGAGTACAAGTCTTCTAAGCTGCTTTGTAATACTTTCTTTTTACCAATAATGGTTTTTTTTTGGTTAGTAAAAAGAACCCCTCATAGAATCCATACGACATATACAAAAGAGATCAAAAACGATAAATACAATGAAAATTGAATCAAATAACAGTTCTAATTCTATAAATTATGATCGCGAGTGAGATTTGTCATTGATGAATACCCTCGTCTGTTGAATCGTTGTCCTCTGCCCCCTTCTTCTACGAGGGGACCTTGCGATTTTTGATAGTTTGGAATTGAAAAAAATTTGATTCAATGAATTGTAGTCGTTGATCTGACAACTGATTCAATACCGCACGAACCACCACCATAAAATTAGAACTTCCGGTGACAAAAGAGAATTCATCTACACCGATCAAGACCGTTGTAAGGATGAGATTTATTATTATAAGCGATTAAAAAGGGATTTTGGGGCTTGCCCCTCATCAAGGAACCAGTGGTAGCCCCTACCAATAATTACAATGGAGATCAAGGAGAGAAGGATGAAGGAGGAAAAAGGGAGAAGGAAGAAGATTGAAGGAAAACCCTAAAAAAACGGGAAAAACCCTAGCAAAAAAACTAGGAAAAAAACACCCTCCCAAGGAGAAACCTAGAGGGAAAACCCTAGCAAAAAATAGGAGCACTTATGCACAACGAAAGGGGTACATATTATATTGTGTATTTATGCTTGATTCTATTCTATGTGATTATGTATGTTTTTCTGATTTTATTACTTTTTAACAATGGGTTGTTTAAGATATTCATAGTTATAACTTATAAGTTTAAAGTTGATAGTAGAGACTAATTACTTCCTTTGTCCTTATTTACTTGCCCCTTAGCCATTTGCATATAATTCTGCGCAAGTAAATAAGAAGAAATTGGGGGACTAAAATAAGAGAAAAAGTAAAGAGAAGTAATTCCTTAAAAAGAAATGGGACTAGTAAATTAGGATACCCAAATTAAACATCCTCTTGTTTGTGTGAGAGCGCGAGCATGCATACGCGTGTTTGTGTGTGTGTGCATAGTTTGTTTTAACCTCCTTCTTAGCAAACGTGTTAATTATGTTAAATCTAATCATTATACATGTATGTAACATTGATTGAAAATATTTTTAAGATTATGTAGTTTTTATATGTGGCTTTGCAAATGAAATTTTATGCATGCATATGTGTATAAATACTTGTAGTGTAGAAAGGCAACACCTTTTTATAAAACATGACTGTCTCCATGTGATGGATTCGTGGTATAAACTTGAGTAAAGCATAAATACGGTCCCTAAACTTTTGTATTTGTGCACTTTTAGTCCCTCAACTTTCATTTGTGCATTTTTGGTCCCTCAACCACCACTTTTGGTGTTTCTGACCAAAAAGTTGAGGGACTTAGCCTAGTCAGCAAAAGTTTAGGGACCATGAGTCATTTTTTTTTAGTCAACATTAATTAAAAAAATTATAAAAAGTTTTTTTCTTCAAAATTAAAAACTATTTTTTTTTTTTTAAAAAAAAGGAAAAAAACAATTAATTCAATTCATTCCTTATTCTTATTCCCTGTTCTTCTAATTCAATAAGAAAACCCAATAAATTAAAAATACCAATAAATCATATATTAAACCCAAAAAAATTGCTTATTCTTCCATAATTTTTCTAATTAGAAAAACAAATGTAAGGAAGAACATCTCTTCCTTTCGCCACTCAACCTCTTTCTCCACCACCACCTCCGTCGCCACATCCGATTCTCTGCCGTTGAAGCCTCTCTTTACATTACAACCATCGTCATTACAACCCTAAAAGTTTCATCAACCGAAGCAATTTTTATCCCAGATTCGGAAGTCCTTTTAATTCTACAATGATCCAATTTTCTCTCTCCTAAATTTGTCAATTTTCTGGGTTTTGATTGATTTTGCATTTAAGGTGGAAGGGTGGTTTGGTAATTTTGGTGGGGTGGTGAGTAGTGGTTTTAATGGTGGTGATAGGAGGTGGATGGTGGTAATCGCCACCAAAGGTGGATTAGCCATATGAGGTGTTTTTGGGATTGAGGTATTTTTTTTTTTTTTTTTTTTTTGGTTTTGAGATCAACGTATCAAATTATTGATTTGTCCTATTGTGTGTCATTTGTGTTTCTGAAATGGTCTTTTTAGGCTTTGGGTTGGATGGTTTTCCACCGTAAGTCATGGAAGAAGGGAGGAGAGAGAAAATTGAGGGTGGGGAATTAGAGATGAGGGGGAGGGAGAGTGATAGTCATGAAAGAGATTAAGCCCTAAACTATTTCTCATCATACCATTTGCCACATCAGTTAGAAAGATTCCTTTGAAATTAAAATTCTTAAAAAAAAAAAGAGAAAAATAAAAAATTAATGACTCATGGTCTCTAAACTTTTAGGGACTAGGATAAGTCCCTCAAGTTTTTGGTCAGAAACACCAAGAGTGGTGGTTGAGGGACCAAAAGTGCACAAATGAAAGTTGAGGGACTAAAAGTGCACAAATACAAAAGTTCAAGGATCGTATTTATGCTTTACTCGTATAAACTTAATACCCTCGTGCTTTTTTTTTTTTTGAAGATTAATATTATATGGAATTTGCATATTATACTGACAGATTGCTGTGTTGTTATGTAGGACTTGAAGAAAAGTCCGCGCCCTGTTGTCTTTGCTTCCTTTTCCGGCGGCCCAAAGGCTTGCATGTATAAAGTTCTGCAGGTATTCTGTTTTGGAATACTTCTTTTTCATATATGGGAACAAGCTGCTTTAAAGTCAAAATGATCACTGTACTCTGAACTTTTTTCTTAAACATTTCTCTGTATATTTGGAATAATATTCTAGGATAGTGAACATAACTTCAGAAAATATATTCCATACAATGTCAAGTTTTTCCTGTTAAATGAATAAAGAGGTGCCCCTCACAAAGGAGTTAAAGTTACCAGGGCTTAACTATGTGATTATAGGAGTTCTGAGTAGTATTATTGGTTGACTTGCAATCATTTCCCTGATAAGCTGTAGATAAAGGGCGTCAGCAAAAGGGTGATGAAGTGTTAGTGTTAGTCTATAGATTGTTCTTCTACAGTTAAGTTATAAGCATTTGAGCAACCTTTACTTTATGTACCTTGTTTTTTTTTTTACTTTGCTTACTACAAGTAATGCAAGGATTGGGAAGTGGGTTTCTGTAGGAATTTCTTCTAGTGTTTTGTCAGAGGCCCATGATCTATACACACTACAAATTGTAGGCACAGTAGTTTAAAAATTGAATTAAGATGTCCGAACTATGAAATCTGACTCTGTTTTTTCCAGTTAATTTCCATGATTTTATTTTATTTTATTTTTTATTATTTTTTTACCCTGGTTGGGACAGGGGCTTAAATCAATGGCTCATGGCTCAGGAAAAGCCCATAATTTTTTTTAACAAGAGAGTAGCTACAAAGGTTTTTATTTGTTTTTTAATTATTATTATTATTAATATTATTTTTTTTATTATTATTATAATTTATTTTTTTTAAAATTATGAGATACATATCAAACTGGAGATGTAGTCCCTCTCTATCTACTAAGAGAGAGATATACCTGATCAATATTTCTGTATAAGTTTGTTATCAAGAGTCTTATGGGGAAGATTGCTTGCAGTTAGACTGTAATGGACTGTTCCAATTTTATACTATGTCCGATTTTTATTAGTTGACACGTTTTGACTTTAGCACTATTCAAACTCCCCTTTGGACCGTGTTTTGTGATTTATACATAATGAAAAATATAGTCATGTGGGTCTTGTTAGATTCGTCAAAATATATATTTTTAAAATATCAACTTTTTCTAATTTTTTATAATCGGTAATTAAAGATATTAAAAGTTGAAGTTGTGCATTGGCAAACGTGACTAAAGAAACGTGTCAACTAAAAAGAAACGGAGGAAGTAGTTGATTTACTTCGCCCAATCATCCCATTTCATGCATCATCTCTAGTAACTGTTTTCATATAACCTCATAACTATTTTACAGGGGCATCAAAGTGCTTATTCCAGTTTTCTGAATTCTTGATTTAGCTTGATGTTGTAGTCATATCTATAGCTGTTTGGGATTGTGCCCGCTCAAACACATTATCTACAGCATAAGTGTTTTTCTTATGCAATAGTTTGTATGGATATCGAGTTTTGGTAAAGCCAGAATGCTGATGAAATGTCTTACGATATTGCCGCCAGTGGGTATCCTGCTGCCAGTCCCAAGCCTAGATAAAGGAGGAGGGTTACAATAGGCCAGTGACAGCCAGTGTTAAACTCTGTCACATCGCTTGACATGAGCCACAATGATTGAGAGTCGTACTCCTGAGAAGTTCTCATGTTGGTTCATGAGCAGTATAAGGCAAGAGAGATTGAGAACCTGAAAACCCTTTTGTCCAAAAACTTGAAGATGAAGGATTTAGGTAAACTGAAGTTTGGGTTAGAAGTTGATCACTCTGAATCTGGGATCTTGATATCTCAGAAGAAGCTAGCCCTTGAAGAAATAGCCATTCTAGCATCGCGTATTCCTCCAACTCCAACAATGATTCTTCTTGCTTTGGCTGATCTGATCACAGAAGCAAAAAAGGCTCTTTCTGATGTGAAAGAAGAAGAAGAAAAAGATATGGCTTAACTTTGTACTCCCATGATTTGTCCTATTGTTGGAAGACATGATATGGCTTAACTTTTGGTCTAAACTGTAGTCTATAAGGTTGAGTAAGGGGGGAGGGAGGGGGGAAGGTGTGGGGGGAAATGGTGTGAAGCTTGGAGAAAAGGAAGGGAGGAGCAAACACTGGTGAATTGTAGATATTAAATAACTATCTGCTATATATCTGAAGATAGTATAGTTTTTTGGTTCAGGAATTGAGTATGGAACTAAATGCTAATGTACATTGCCTAGAGGCTAGGGTTATGTTTTCCAGACACTGATCATTCCTGTGTTTGCATACCTTGAAACAATATAATCCAGACCCGGCTATGATTTCCATGTCAGACATCTCATCTTGCTCATGGAATTGGTTACTGATTTAAGGGATTGAGAGAGAGATATGGTAGAGTATCCATGTTGTATATCTCAAACTTTGTGTTATAGAATAGAATCAATAGATACTTTGAAAATTAAGATAGAAGGATAAGAGGAGAAACATGACTAAAGAAAGATGTCAAGTAAAAAGAAACAGAGAGAGTATCTGTTAGTTGGTGAGGAAATCTGCTTCTACCATATGAAGAATCATAATGTTTGAGCTTTGGTGGTAAGAAATCTCCTTGATCTATAACTTTATGGTGAAATTTACCATGAAAAACTATATGTTTAGGCATGTGGTGGTAGCTCCAGTGATCTTGTCTGGCGGAGTGTCTCAATGTTTCTCTTTCTCACTCTGTGCAGCAATTGTCTTTGTTCTCTCTCCTCTCTTTTGTGCTGGTTGATTGGCTAGGGTTTGATATTGTGTGATTTTCAACTATTGTTCTTCTGGGCTTTTTTCTCGATTTTGATCTTCAATGAGCTTGGGCAAATACTTAACCTAACACGTAAATTAGATTTTGTAACATAGTCTTGGAGTGTCCAAAAATTTTGCATGTTATGAGAGCAGTAAGGGGTCACATGTTCTTGAACCATGCAACTGATTTTTGGACATGGAAGTTTGACACAGTGCTTTTGGATAAGGAAAATATTTTTGAAAAAAGCTCCTACTTAGTGTGAGAAATGAAATCCTTCCCATAACCCCTCCTAAACTGTTTTCTGCAATTGTTTCCCTACTTTACTCATGTTAGGATTCTTCTAGGTTTTAACCGTGTCAACCTAAGGAATTATCTTTACTTTTTGCAGATAATTGAGGGCAAATGTGACCAACATGACAATCAGGTATATTTTTTCTCTCTGCACTACTTAAACACAACTCTTAAAATTTTAATTTTGTAGATGTTTATTTTAGCCTTATTTAAGTTTTTCATTCATGTAACTATCAGATGCAAGTTATGCTTATGACCAATGCATATTTTACTTCCTTTCATTGAAGATTAATTATCAAGCGGTCAGAGATTACGTTGCCGGCCACATTTATGACTCCAGTCCTGTGGATTTTACCAGTGACTTGGGTACGCGTTTTGTTCTTCACCCATCAGTGCTAAAAATATCAAACCCACCACGATTTGTGTCATGGTTAGCAAATGGAATCGCCTCTGGTTTAGATGGCCTTTTCCTTAGTAGGTTTGAATCACAACGGGCTGAGTATTGGCAGACTCTATACTCTTCAATTGTATGTATCATCTATTTTCTGCTGTTAATTTACTTTTCTTTTTTTAAAAAAATCTTTAAATAACGTTTGATTTTGATGCAGAGCATGGGAGCACCATATCTCATAATGTGCTCCGAAGATGATGATCTTGCTCCCTGTGAAACAATCTGCAATTTTGCACATCGGTTGCAGGAACTTGGTGGTGATGTTAAATTAGTGAAATGGACCAGTTCGCCCCATGTAGGTCTGTTTCTAACTGAGTATATAATCTTTTTGAACAATTGCTCATGGTTATGGAAAGGAATAGTGATCTTGGTCTCTTATCATTCATTGGTTTTTATACTTTTGATCGGCCCCAAAATTTTTAGTCCTAGTGGCTAGTTTGTGGGCTGGGCCAGCCAGCATTTTCAAAATTTGTTACATGCTTACAATCTCTTCTAGCAGCACAATGATTTTTATTGGAGCTCTTCATTCTCCTCCCAAGCATTTCATAAACAGCAAAATACGTGTGAATTGCAAGGCTTCCTTATAATTTTACATCTTTGCCCATTAAACTTTTTACATCACTTCTCTGGTCTCTACATGAAACACTGATGAAGCAAGAATTTTTTGCATGGCATGAAGCTTTTGCTAACTCATGCAGGACCAAGGTGGACCCATGCCACTTTAGCCCATTATTTTATATCCCTTTTAATTCTATCATGATACATCTTTTAATCTATATTCTCATAAAGACATAAGAAATACTCCCTCTGTCCCACAATATTGCATGTTTTCTTTGTTGAGGAATCCCACATTATATTACGCTCTCTTATTTTAGACATTGCACCACATTCAGACATGTGATGACCAGTCTTATTTTACCCTAACTTTCTCTTATTGCATGATATAGTATTATCTGCTATTCCGTATCTTCTATCACATCTACTTTTTCATTCAGTAATTTAATTATCTACTATTCCAATCAAATGTACTCTTCTCTCTCACAAGAGAAGTTGCTAAGTGTATTGCAGGAGATTACTTCTGCTTTAAATAGGCACAATGGGAAGGTTTGTTCTGTTAGTTGACTAGGGCTAACTGGATTGGCTGGGAGTACAAATGCAAATTTGATTTGTCTAGTGTTCTGTTTACAGCTGCTGCAATTGCATTGTCATAACACAAAGTGTATGCTTCTAGGATTGATGTACTATGAGTCATTTGCATTAGAAGCATGACATGCTGAACGTTAATCCATTTATGCACTTGCATATACTTGAATGTGAAACGCATATAGTAAAGGACCTGTGTGTAATTTATGGATCTCATCTGTCCTTGCCATAAATAACTGCAATATCCTTTTTCTGGACACAACTGATTGTAAAACATGATGAACAGAGGTATAGTGGCTAAAGCTTTGCTTTAATTCCATGATTGCAGGTCACTATCGACAGCATTCAATTGATTACAAGGGTGCTGTGACTGAGTTATTGAGAAAGGCTTCAGCCATCCAGTCACAAAGGATACAGAGGCTTGAAGGAGGGACGTTGGGTTTTGAGGGTACATGTGATGAGATTTCTAAACCATTTAGGGACCTAAGGACTGCCGCAGCCAGCTCAAGTGACATTTATAAGAAATTCTCAATTGAGATGGCAGAACAGGCCGTTGTGCCCAAAAGCTCATTTGAGTATCATGGGGGTGGAGCTGTTGGATCTGTCCAAAATGAGAAGCCAAGCCTTGTTCGCCTACCCAGCCCACCAAGGATCAATGCTAATGGGGTTCTTGGCCAAATTCTCTTTGATGTGTGTGTCCCAAAGAACGTAGAAGAATGGGATGTAGGTCCTTTATGCTCTTTACGTCATTCACCATTTCCAACAAGAAGACATTCCATGCATTTTAATCCCATGAAATGCATACGGCGTTCAAGGTTATGATTTATATGTCTGACCTTTTGACGGGGATGGAGAGTGTTTTAGATTTTGAAAGAGTGAGATGTTCCTCCTAACAACAAATGCTCGTGTGCATTTCACTGCAACATGAATGCAGTGAAACAAGTGAGAAACTGAATGCAAAGGGCAAAGATTCTAGAAGTTTCGTTTCTCTGATTGAAGCAATAGGCAGGCTATGTAGCACGCCTTCACTTTGGTGTTTATATTACCCCTATAAAGCGTGTACAGTGGTTTGTGAAGTGCGACTCCCTCCAGAAGCTATTTCAGAGATAAATCATCTGTAATAACTTATGTAAAAGATAAATGTTATTTAATATTTTAGAGTATTCTGAGTACTATAATAATAGTATGAGAATTATGTAAAAGATAAATGTTATTTAATATTTAGAGTATTCTGAGTACTATAATAATAGTATGAGAATTATGTGTTGTCGTATACATGTAAATGCCGGTTTTTATAATGCAACTATGAAGTTTATTTTGTTACATTTCTTAACCTCAAACTTAAATGATCTAGTATTCTAGTTTGAACATGCCAATTTTTAACTTGTTCTTTCATCTAGCATTCTAGTAGCGTTTCACATTAGATATGTTAATGAGAGCAACAGTTGAAACTTTGAAATCATGAGATAGATGGAGAATCAGATAATCATTTAGTCAGTTTTCTTTTCTATCTAACCCAAAATCAAGATATTGGGTTTATGTTTGTCAAACAGTAAACCCTTCTAAAACATACTTTTGGTAATTAGTGTTATAGATTCAATTAATTTACTACTTTGTTTTGGTTGTGTTCAATATACAAGTATCAATTACATTATACTAAAGGCGAATCTGATATGACACTTGTGGCAGACTTTGATTAAAAAAATTCCCGCCACTTTTACTTTCCTTTTTTTAACAAATATTTATGAACATTATTTTATAATATCCTGTACAATCCATTTTGCATGCACCCGGTGTACAGTATTTTTACTGTACATCGGACTGTTTGCACGTGCCACTCATTTACTAGTTTTTTTTTTTTTTTTTTTTTTTTTTAAAAAAAAAAAAAAGCAAAATCGCGAAATTTAATACCTCAAAATCAAAAAAACGCAGAACAACAATGGAGGAGAGAGAAAGTGAGAAAACGCAACCCTTGATCATCAACTGAGGAGAGAGAAAGTGAGAAAACGCAAAAATTGTAGAAATCGATCATCAATTGAGAAGAAAAAAGGTGAAAAAACGCAAAAATTAAAATTTCGATTATCAATTAAGGTAGAGAAAGTGAGAAAACTTACAAATTGCGGAATTCGATCATCAGTTGAGAAGAGAGAAAGTGAAAAAACGCAAAAATTGGAGAATTCGATCATCAATGGAAAATTTGACTTTCGATACCACAAATTGTAGCAATCTCATCAACGAATTGCTACAAAAACAGAGGCAAATTGAAACTGAATTTGAAATCGATTTAAATTGATCGATTATAGAAGAAGAAGAAACTAAGAGTTTTAGAGATGAACTCGTACCAATATTCAACAATCCAAACAATGGAGACGATGCAGAAGAAGCAATTGAGAATGCAGAAGAAGCAATTGAGATTGCAGAAGAAGCAATTGAGAATGCAGAAGAAGCAATTGGTTCCTGGCAAATCAATTGATTCAAATTCAGAACAAACAACCAAATCAAATGCAACTGAAGGTAATTTCTATAAACATTTCAGATTGTATGCAAAAAGTAACCCTCTGTATGCCTTAAAGTTACCCTTTTCATGCATAAAAGTGACCCTATTTATGCACAAATGTTACCCTAAGATTGTATGCAGAAAAGTAACCCTTTGTATGCCTTAAAGTTACCCTTTTCATGCATAAAAGTGACCCTATTTATGCACAAATGTTACCCTAAGATTGTATGCAGAAAAGTAACCCTTTGTATGCCTTAAAGTTACCCTTTTCATGCATAAAAGTGAACCTATTTATGCACAAATGTTACCCAAGATTGTATGCAGAAAATTCAGATTGTATGCAAAAAGTAACCCTTTGTATGCCTTAATGTTACCCTTTTCATGCATAAAAGTTACCTTATTTTCGAACAAATGTTACCATTTTGTTTCCTCTAAATTGAATGATATGTTGCCTCTGATTATAATCTAATATATGTGTATTAAATCACAGATACAAATCCAATTCATGCTTCTGGTTTAGATCTTAGAGGTTCATTTTTTGGTGTGGTAAGAGAAACTTTTGAAGAAATTTTGGAATTTTATGAAAAACATGCTGCTATACTAGGGTTTTCAATACGAAAACATACAACTAGATACCAAACACACACAAAAATAGTAACTGAGAAAAATTATGTGTGTTCTGCTGAAGGAAAGAGAAATGCAGGTTACAAGAAAACATAGTTAGTTGAAATGGTTAATGAAGAGGATGTGAATGTAAGCCATTACAAGATCGAATTGCAAGGCATTCATAAGAGCAAAAGTGAATAAAGAAGGAAAGTTTGAGGTAGTGGCTCATGTTATTCAGCATAACCATGAGCTAACAAGGTCACAGTGACATTATTTACATCGTTCTGAAAGAAAAATGACAAAAGAAAAAGCTGAAGCAATAAAAACAATGAAATCTTCAGGTCTAACTACAATAGACACTTACAATTACATGGCTACAGAGGCTGAAGGA
Organism: Chenopodium quinoa; assembly: GCF_001683475.1. Taxonomy (NCBI): domain Eukaryota; kingdom Viridiplantae; phylum Streptophyta; class Magnoliopsida; order Caryophyllales; family Amaranthaceae; genus Chenopodium; species Chenopodium quinoa. The sequence goes on along the minus strand of NW_018745026.1, from coordinate 1,045,172 downwards.
GAACAGAATATAGGTCATAGTGTTGTAGATCACCTGAATTTTTGCTCAAGGTTAAGAATGGAACAAATTGAGGCTGGAGATGCTCAAACTTTAGTGAACATTTTAAATCAGGAACAATCAAAGGATCCAAACTTCTTTTTTAGAGTGAAGTTTGACAAGGAAGGAAGAATTTCCAATGTCTTTTGGAGAGATTCAATGATGCTAGAAGACTATAGGATATATGGAGATGTGCTTGTCTTTGATACAACATACAAAACCAACAGATATAATCTTATATGTGCTCCATTTGTTGGAATAAATAATCACTGGCATAATTGTATGTTTGCATGTGCTTTTATTGGGGATGAAAAAACAGATTCATTTGTGCGGCTACTAGAAACATTCTTGAAAGCTCTGGAAAATAGAACACCAACTTCAATATTCACTTATCAGGACCAAGCAATGGCAAATGCAATTGAGCAGGTAAAAGATTTATATTTACATTTTACAGATTTTAAACTCTGACAATAATGTTTTCCTTTTTCCCATAAAGTTACCCTTTTAACTGCATAAAGTTACCCTTTTAACAGCATAAAGTGACCCTTTTAACAGCATAAAGTGACCCCTTTATTTTCAATGTAGGTGCTTCCTAATACAAGGCATAGACTTTGTATCTGGCATTTGGAACAAAAAGCTATAACCAGATTTGGAGCTCTTAAAAAAGACAAGGAATTCAAGTATGCATTCAACCAGTGTTTAAAGATGTGTGTGATAACACAAGAATTTGAAGCAAAATGGCAAGCAATGATGCAGAAATATGAGTTGGCAGCACACTCTTGGTACCAGAGAGTGTACGAGTTGAAAGAGAAATGGTGTCCTGCCCTTAGTAGAGATTTCTTTTCAGCAGGAATCTTATCATCACAAAGGAGTGAAAGCACTAATCATGCAATAGGATTCAGAGCAAGTAAAGCAACTACCTTGACAGAATTTTATACCATATTTAAGAAAACAATCAATCGTTGGAGAAGCACAGAGAAATATGATGAGTTTACCTGTAGCAAGTCAATAACATTCACTTCATTGCCACTGTCTGGAATGCTAAAACATACTACACAGGTAAAAATTTAACTGATAAGTACATAAATTACACATAAATTATAGCAGTTTAAATGTAGCTAAATGATTTTGGTGAACAGGTTTTCACTTTGTCACTCTTTTGAGATTTCGAAGAGGAGTTTGGATATTCTATGGCAACAAATGTTCAAATGATAGGAAGAAATGAAGAATGTCTACTTTATCAGGTAGCCCTGGAAGACAAGCCATGGTCTGCACATCAAGTAAACTATATACATGAGAGCCAGAATGTATGGTGTACTTGCAAAAATTTTGAAGCATCTTGATGGTTATGTTATCATTGCATCAGAATTCTACACTTGCATTCAGTAACAAGAATACCAGACAAGTATGTTTCAAAAAGATGGACTAAGTTTGCAAAAACAGAGGCATGGGATAGACTGAAGAATCAGGATCCTACACATCAATATATTCCATGGAGACAAACAATGATAAGGAAATACTACAATCTAATCTTAAAGAGTCAAGAAAATGAAGAAACAAGAGAATTTATGGAAGAAAGTTTCAGAAACAGTCTTAAAAAGTGGAAAACTTACTTGCTAGTGCTGCCCAGAGAGAAAGTGCAGAAGCTGCTTTTAATATTCCTGATGTGGCAGACAGCAATCACAACAATGATGATGTTTCTTCGGCGTCGAGTACAAGCATAAGTGTACCAACAATACTTGATCCACAAAGGGCTGTAACAAAAGGAAGAAGCAAGAGAGCAAAAGGAGGTCTTGAAAAAAACAAGAGAAAAAGAAAACCAGCACTGCCACCTCCACATTCAGAATTTGGATCTAAAACACCTAATTTGAGACTCTTTTAGGAACTTTTTAGATCATTTTTTTTTCAAAATTAATGTACTTTGTATTCTAAAACTATATATATATTTTTTTTTACTATGTGACTAGTTTAATGAATATGTGATTGACACTATTATTAGCGTATCTTTATTTAGTTAAACGTTTAAATTAAGAGTGACCCTTTTAACAAAAAAAAAAGAACCTTTTTTAAGAAAAAATTGACCCTTTTAACCGAAAAAAGTGACCCTTTTAATTTACAGAAAAAAGTGACCCTTTTCACATAATAAACCATTTACATAAAAGTGAACCATTTCATGAATAGAAGTGATCCTTTTTCTACATAAAAGCGACCCTTTTTATAGCTAAAGTTACCCTTTCTAACAATAAAATCTACCTTTTTCTTGCTTAAAAGTAACCCTTTCTATAAATAAAAGTTACCCCTTTTCTGCATAAAAGTTATCCCATAAAAAACATAAAAATAAACCTTTTAATTACTTTATGTATGCACATACATCAGTATTCCAAAAAAATAACCAAAGACTTTACACTAAGTTTAATTACATCATTGAACTTAATGTATGCACATACATTAAGTTTTTTCATTGTTAAAAAAAAACTATCAATTATTTCACTATTTAGAAGGAGTAAACTTTTTTGCCTGCTTTTTTTCCCTTTTTCCTTTGGTCTTTTCCTCTTCTGCCTCTGCCTTTGCTGCTGCTTCTGCTGCCATTTTTCTTTCTTCTGTTTCTCTCTTCTTCTTCTCAGCAATTGCAGCCTTTAATCTTTCTTCAACTCCATTGACATAAGCATGATCTTTCTTATTCTCGTTGAACTTGGGTAATTTTGACAACACATCATTCCTAGATTCATTCAAATCACACAGCACCAGTGTGGTACATATCTCTCCTCGTAAAAATTTCCTTCCAATAATCTCACAACAGGAAAAAAAATTATCAATATGTAATTAATAAAAGCATTAGAAAGGAAAAAACTACATAAACTATATAGATAATTACTGTTTTGAGTTCATTTAATTTGAACGATTCGCCAACAAAATGGAGCATGTGATACATGACAAAGACCCCACAGTCCAAATTGTCAACCTTTTCTTTTCTCCATTCCAACTCAACAACTTCAAAACCATAAGAAGGTAGCTGAGAACTCTTTGGATGATTTCTTTTGCCAAGAAAAGCACCCATTTGAACACACTGGCATAAAATATAAAAGTATAGAATACATTAAAATCAAAAAAGTTAAAATGGAAACAATGAATCAACAGAAATATAACAAAAAATAAAATCAAACATACCATGTTTGAACACAATTCTTTTGTATAAACAAGAGCAGAATCACTCCAGATAACGTTGTCAAGATAATATACCAACTCTTTTGTATGATCAATAACATACAAAATGTAGTGATTCTCAATAAGAACATGAAAATAGTTTTGAAACAGCAAAATTAAAAGAGATTTAGACAGAGCATATCATAAACATAACTCTTTAAAATTTATGATATTAAGTTTAGCATAAATATACCAGATCAGCATCCGTTATATCACATTCTGGATTCTCATAGCTAACCCAACCTTCCCATAGATCGTGCAAATCCTTAACAGCACTAGAAATGTTACCTTTGCCAATATTGTCACAAACATGCAAGAATGCATATTATTAAAGTATAAGATCTCAATAATATATATATAAAGTAAATGTGTTAAAATATATATATATATATATATATATATATAAAGAATGAAATAACTTACACTCTGCCTAACACCAAAGAAGAATTTTTGAGGACCAGTGGCCTCAAAACATGCTTTCTCATTCAAATACAGACAGTAGCAATCAATAATGCACCATCGAATCCTGAGTGGAGCAACAAGGGACACCATGTCTTCTCTTGGAATTAAAAAGTTCATTCCAAAAGTAACAAGGCTCTCACTGAAACAATAAAAAATAAGATCAGCATTAAAACAAAAAAATATAAGAAAAAAACAGATAAAAAAATAATAATCATAAAAAAGACACTTAACTTCCTATTCATTGAAACATCCTTCAGCAAACAATAATCGAGAATTTCCAAATGTAACTTAGGCAAATTCCTGAAAATCCAAGCATTGCTCTTCAAAAACGGAGTTACTAAAGGCACCTGCACACCTACTGGTCCACAGTCTAGAGAGCATAGAGATTTATTTGCTCTGATGATACGTCGAGCAGGTTCATTTTGATAAATATGCCCAATAGGAATATTTTCAGTAGGACCAGGAATGATAGCAGAAGGTCCAAAACCATTAAGACCTTCATTAACTATTTTTCCATGACCATTGTCATCATCCTTAGGAATATTTTCATTGAAACCTTGTGCAGGTTCTTTTTCAGGAACAACATCTTTGTTACCTTCTGTAGGTTCATAAAAACCGCAAAACAAATCATGCACAAACTTCATTTTATTACACTCATCAATTAAACCATCTAAAATCTTCAGATAATGAGGATCATAGAATAGCTGTTCAGTTTGAGAAACTGAAACAGAATCATCAGAAGATAATGAAACACTTCTGCGAGAAGTAATCAGATCATTCAAGGTTTGAAAACCAGTTGACTGAACAAATAATAAAACATCCATATTTCTTTTAAACAAAATAAACGTTTCATGAACAACCTACAAACATATGAACAAAGAAAAAAAAAATGTTACAAATAAAAATAATAAAATAAGTAAAAATTCAAAATATATGCTTAAAGTGACCATTTTAAATGCATAAAGTGACCCTTTTAAATGCATAAAGTTACCCTTTTATATGCATAAAGTAACCCTTTTAACTTAATATTTAGGATAACTTTAATGCATATAAAAGGTAACTTTGGTGCAAATAAAGGGTAACTTTTGTACACAAAAAGGGTAACTTTTGTGCCATAAAGAAATAATAACTAAACACATAAGAAAATAGAACACTTACATCAGTTGAAATTTCTTAACTTTCTTCATCAGTCATAATACCTTCTGGAAGCTCAAATGCAACAATGCGGCCAGTGGTACCACTTGTAGAAGCACCCTTATCATAACCCAAAGTAGGAGTTGTCTTAAAAACAGTTTCTCTCAAATTAAGCTGTGACACAGGATATGTAAAAGTATCCAATGGTCCCTGCCCATAACCACCAGCTTTGATCCCAAACTTAATCCACTTCTTAATATTTTACATCCGTCCAATTTTGAATCAAAGGAAGAGTACTACTTTCCTTTTCACCTTGAAAATTTAGACGATGAAAATACATAATTTGCAAAGCCAGCAAACAACCACTAACATTTTGAGCAGTTTCATCATCCTTATACTTCTGAACAACCTTCTTTAACTTTTTCAAAACATATGAACACCAATCGAAAGTTTTAATTTTAACAACTTTTTCAACAGCTTTCAGCAACTTCAATGAAATATTCCTATTAGTAGTAGGAGCTAAAAAGCTAGACATAGCTTGAAGAACAAAACACCTCTTAAATTCTTCCCCTCCATCAACCAAATCAACCATCCGAGAATCCAATTTTGACAAATGAAGAGGTTGCTTACCAAAAAGACCATAATCAGATCTCCATGCCTGAATGATACGTTTATGTACACTTTCATCTTCAAAATTTTTATTAAGTTCAGGAACGCAAATACCACTCAAAGGCAAGCAAAACACATCGCATATATCATTTCTAGTAATAACAAATTCTTTACCAGTAGCGATGGTAAACATGCAGCTACCACCATTAAAGTTTTCAACAAGCCAAGGTAGCATTTGACGATTAAGAGTTTTCAATTTCAGATGTAATAAACCTCCAAAACCAATTTCTTCAACAGCCTATTTTTGCTCAGGACTAAAGTTCTACAAAAAAATTTCCAATGAATAGGGTCTACACCTTGCAATCAAGCTTCTTTGCTCCCTAAATAAAAAAAAATTTAACTGAAACAATATAAACTAAAAACAAAATATAAGTAAAAAATGTAAAAAAAAACTATGTATACTTACACAAAAGATTTAGAATCAGAATCAGAAAGCATTTCATAATCAGAATCTTCCACTGTTTTAGCTTTCTTAGGTACAATTTTGGCCTTCTTAGGAACTATTTTGGCCTTCTTAGACTCTGGTTTGTCATTCTTAAAATAATTAAGCCCTTCTCAGGAATTGTCACAGCCTTTTTAGGTACTGCTTTGCTCTTCTCAGGAACTATCTGGGTCTTTTTTGGTACTACTTTAGCCTTAACAGGCTCTTTAGGCTTTCCTTTTCCTTTTGTAGGCATTTTATAACGATAACCACCTATTGAACCACCTGTATCTAATTATTACAGAGAAATAAAAAAAAATTACAAATTCAGAAATTACTCATGGAAAAATTTAGAATAATGTGCATAAATGACCCTTTTAAATGCATAAAGTGACTCTTTTAACAGCACAAAGTGACCCTTTTAACAGCACAAAGTGACCTTTTAACAGCATAAAGTGACCCTTTTAACAGCAAAAAGTGACCCTTTTATATGCATAAAGTGACCCTTTTAACAGCATAAAGTGACCCTTTTAAACACAACAAGTAACCCTTTTAACTGAAAAAGTTACTCATGTAACAACATACAGTGACCCTTTTAACAGCATAAAGTCACCCTTTTAATATCATAAAGTGAACATTGTCAAAGCATATAAATGACACATATGTCTATTACTCAAACACAATGAGCAATGCACATATGCATGTTAATCAAACACAGATGCACAAACACAATGCACATATGCATGTTAATCAAACATAGATGCACAAACACAACAACACATATATAACAAATTTTTAACAAATTATAAACAGTGAACAAAAAATAAAGCAATATTAAACATATTAACTTCAAAATTCAAATTCAATACTCAGAATCTACATGAAAAATTAAATAAATCTACAAAAATAACATGCATTACTAATTAAACATATATTAGCGAAAATTCAATTGAAAATTTTGAAAAAGTGATGAAAAATTTAAGTAAACACACCTTCTTCAACATCTGAAGACTTCTTTGTAATCTTCTTCGTTCTTAACCATTTCAGAATAAAACACTACGAAAATCGAAAACAAAAACAAAATAAAAAAACCTAAAAATCGAAGGTTCAAAACAACTTAAAACTTACAAAAATCGCAAAAATAAACAAGTAAACGAACCTGAATATAGCAAATAACAACTTCACAAGTGAAAGAGAAGAGAGAAAAAGCTCGAAAATCGCCGATTGAGGAAAGAGAAAAAGCTCAAAATCGCCAGTTATGGAGAGAGAAATCGCAGTTGAGAGAAAAAACGAGGAGAGAGAAAGCAACTGGTAAATGAATGAGGAAGAGAGAGAAAGTGCTTTCTTTATTTTGGCAATAATAAAAGCGCGCACGTGCAGGACACAAATTTGGCAGTTATTGGTTTCCAGAAGCTCCGTCATTCATTAAATTAGTGTAAACCCGTCTTTATTAAACATTTGTGTATCTTGTAATATTTAACTTTCAATTTGACAACTATATATAAAGTATATTCTATATGCATTCAATGAAAATATTTGATATATAATATTTTATAATAGGTATTTTATGGAAAAGAAAATCAAGTATTTGTTTCAATTAAAAATATTGATTTTTATTTTTAATTAAATATTAATTATTGTTAAATTAACATTATAATTTATAAATATGCTAAGTAAAACCTAGTATCCTTTAATTGCAAAGAAAATTTGGTCTAATTTCACTTTCTTAGGTGTAAAATTGTTCTATTTTCTCTTTCTCAGTGTGTTTACAAAAATATAGAACCGTTCATATAATTTTTGAAACACATATATGTTAAATCTTAAGATTTCTAGATTCCTTCTTTCAAAAAAAAGATTACTAGATTCCTAAATTATATTCGATCTTGGACAAATGTGAATTATGGAAAGTTTTTTAGCAACAACTTATGATTAACATTCATTTTCCACCATATATTACCCATTAACCCTATGTCTTTATTACATAAATCGTAGAGGGCATCCTTTGCATTCAATGCCTCTAATAGCCTAATGTTAATAAAACTTAGAAACTCACAAAATACTACTCCCTTTGTATAATAATGATCTTCTCGCTTTTCAATTTGAAGGTTTCAAAATGCTCTTCCCACGATTATGAATCTGTGATCCTTGCCATTTTGGTTTTTTTTTTTGGTTTTCATAATCATAACTTTGGGTCATATTCTTTTAATAATCTCAACTTTTGATTATTTTAGATTAATCCCAACTTTAGAGAGCATTAGAGCTGTCAAAAACTGACCCGACTCGAGAATCCGACCTGAACCGACAATGATCTGAACCTAACTTGTACCCGAAATGGGGTGAAACTAGTGACATGTAACCCAACGTGAACCTTACTTGATCTTAATAGAAAACGGATTTGATCCAATACTTTATGACCTGAACCCAAACTTGCACCCGACCTGATAGTAACCGTCAACCGATTAAATCCGACCCAAAAACAATCTGAACCCGAACTAGTACCCGAGTTATGGAAGGTTTAATAAAATATTATATACCTTTTATTCAGCTTATATACCGGTATAATTCTGTAAACCCTTAATCCAATTTAATAAAATCTTTTGTTCAGTTTATATACCTTTTGTTCTCTATTACTCATAGGAGTCATATATAGGTTTGATAAAATCATCTTGATGATGATTGATCAAATTATGGAAGGCGTAATTTTATAGTTCAACTTGACCACATCGATATTTATTAGAATTGAACTTGAACCAAAACCCGACTCAACAATAACCTGAACCTGAATGTACCATCTTATTAACCCATCCAAATTAAACCCGATTCAACACAACCCGAACCTGAAATTGAACCTGGTGTGAATTTGACTCGAATTGAACCCGACCTATATCTGAAAAGGTGAACGATCCGTTATAACTTGAATTGAAATTGACCCGACCCAAACCTGATATGACGCTATATTGACCCGATTGATCCTAATTTAACCCGAGACCTGATTTGACCAGACCCGAAGCCGACATGAATACCCGAATTGACAGCTCTAGAGAGCATTTATTTTATCAGACTCAACCGGTCAACAACTTGTTATATCAGGTTTCTTAGACACAAGTCAACATGTGATTAGTCCAAAAAAAAAATTAAAAACACCCCAGCCCCACCGCCGATGCCATTCACCCCAGCCCCTCATCCGAAACCACTCTCCTCCCCTACTAGAAACCGACCCCCCTCCCTAGACTTACCCAAGAACCCAACCCAAGCCACCTGAAAGCCGAAACCCCATGAAAACCCAGGGTCTTAGCACTCGAAACCACCTTAAAAGCGAACTTAGGTTGGGAATGGTGGTTTAAGGGAAAGGGGGTGGAGCTACGGCAATTTCGACGAAAGGGGTGGTGGCCTAGGGTTGCGATGGTTTCGGGAGAAGGAGGGAGGGGTTGTGGTGGTTTCAGAGGAAGGGAGATTTGAAATGGTGGCTTTAGGGGAAGGGGTGGGGTTGCAGCTAGTTTCGAGGGAGGAGGGTGGGGCTTCGGGTGGTTTCAAGGGAAGGGGGTGGTTTTTTTATGTGGTTTTCAATGGGGTTGGGGAGGGAGAAGGTGGTTTTTAATTGGTTTAGGAAGGGAGTTGAAGAGGGCGGGGCTGCAATGGGAGGTGACCGTATGTTTTTTTTCTTTTATTTTTTATTTTTTTGGACCAATTACCATTAGACACGTGGCAAAGTTCTTGCTTAAAAAAATTAATAGTTTCATTGGGTCACTAGTCATCTTACCGATTAAAAGAAAATGCACCCTTTTAGGGTTTATTTTTGAATAGTCGAAAGATAGGACTATCAAAAGAAAGTGGTCCAAAGTTAGGACTATTAAAAACCAATCTTTTCTATTATAATCTCCCAACTCTTATTTGTATTATTGTCTCAATTATTTAACCCCTTTTACATCAATCAAAAGATCGAAACCCCCTCATTCAACTCCTCACCATCCAATTTACTACTTACATTATTTCACCATCCTCTGACTTTCTTTATCACCTTCCTCTCTATTCAAATCCAAGCCAAAACTTAGATTTATACCTTAATTAAATGATTTTTTAAACTTGAACCTTGAGATTTTTAGAAACTCTCACCTAAATTATGAAAAATTTAACTTTCTCGCTCTTCAAATCCAAGCCAAAACAAATAATTTTGGCCTTTGTTTTTCAATTTCCTACACCACCAACTGTTACTCCTTAGTGACCAAGGATACAAAGATACGACCTATAGAAATGATCCTACACAAGTGTGGTGGTACCAACTGTTACTCTACAAAAGCCCTCAAAAAATTTTCCTTGAGGTTTTTCGTTCTCTTCATGCGTGTTTAATTTTTCTCTCCATTGTTGTTGTATGTTTGGTTGAATTAAGGACATTTTAGCAAGTTGATTAGGAGTCTACTGACTCTACTCTGATGATAGAAAGGATGACATTGTTGATTTAGATGTACTCTCTTATTCTTGTACTTCCTCTATCCCATTTGTTTGTCCCATCACTTGCATACACTCATAAAAGCAAAAAGGAAAAATATACCATCATCCACTTGCAATCTTTGGTCCAATCTTTATAAAGCACATTTTAACTACATGCAAATAATTAGAGACATAGAGAGTACCTTTACAAAAATTGATGACAATGGAGCTAATATGTAATCTAATTGGGGGGTGTTTGTTTAGAGGTATAAAAGATGGGGAATAGGATAAATGAGGAGGGATTAAACAAGTCTTTTGTTTGTTTAGAGGGATGGAGATTATGAAGGGGGATAGGATGTCGATAAAAAAGGGAATTATCCCTCCAAATTAGTAACTAGGGGGGGTGGTATAAGGGATGAGGACTAAATTTAACGGGTGAAAAACATTATTACCGTTAATGAAAGAGAAAGAAAAAGAGGGTGAAGAAAGGATAGTAAGGGTATTTTTGTATTTTTATCAGTTATTCTAATCTAATCCCAACTCATATCAAACAATGGAATACACTATTCTTATTCTTATCCCATCTATTAATTCCACGTTTTTATCCCACTTAATCCCGTCCCTCCTACCAAACGCCCCATTGGAGTAAATTTTGTATTCTCCTTAAACGTGATGGATCATTCAAATACACAATAGAATACATAAGAAAAAAGGAAAATGAAAACTAGTCACATGGATAGAATCTTTATCCACAATTAATAAAGGGCGTGGCAAAGTTTAACGGGGCCATGTTCAAACCGAAATCGTTTAACTGTTCGAACCAACCGACCCAAATGACAACCGAACCGATTAAAAACCGATTTTGTAAAACCAAAAACCAACTCGAACCGTATATAAGTAAACCCGAAACTGAACCGATTCGAATAATGTCAAACCGTATAAGAAACGAACCCGTTAACAAACCGAACCAGTTCAAAACCGAACTGAAATCAAACCGAACCAAAAAGAACCGAACCGTTTCTAACCCGAAACAGTTTCCAACCCAAAACCGTTTGAACCGAGGTAAAAACCGTTTACACCGATCTGTTAACAAACTGCAACCCACTTGCATCGAACCGTTTATAAACCGAACCACTTACAAACCGAACCGTCTATAAATCAAACTGTAATTTCGATGTCACAATAACTCATCAAATCATGATTATGACACATCAATTAGATGATTGAATAAGAAGCAGCTAATAATGTGATAGTAATTCATTAATACAATAAACTTTTATAATCTATGTTACTTCGTAATAAACTAGTAAGATCAGTATGACTAAACTTGAAATAACATGATATGTATTTTTGAAATCGATGAGAATTTGTATATAATATAATATTAATGTCTAATGCCTAAATATGAAGTGATGAAGTCTCGGCTTGATATAAAACTTGTTAACCAACAAAAGGTTAGCAAGTACTATGAAATTTCAAACCAAAATCGTTTAACTGCCCGAATCCAAGCGACCCGATTAAAAACCAACTTTTTGAAATAAAAAACCGTTCCGAACCATAATTTAGTAAACGTGAAATGGAACTGATCCGAATAACGTTAAACCGTATAAAAGGTGAACCCGTTAACAAACCGAACCAAAATAAAACTGGACCGAAAAAGAACCGAACCGTTTCTAACTCGAATCCGTTTGCAACCCGAAACTGTTTGAGCTGGTATAAAAACCGTTTACACCGAAGCGTTAACAAATTGCAACCCGGCTGCACCGAACTCTTTACTTCCCGAACCGTTTACAACCCGAACCGAATTAAAACCACTCAAGAATAAACTAAAACTGAATCGAACCAATAACTATTTAAACGGAACTGTAACCGACATGCGAGACACTTAAACCGATTTCAAACCGACCCGATTTAATACCGAACCGAATTCAAACCGAATCGAACCCGAACTGCCAAACCGTTTTGACAGTGCTAGCCACTTTAAAAAATTAGGCCCTTTTTTAAGATTTGAAACAAAAGAAAATATAACTAATACAAAAATTTATAAGTTTTAGTTTACAAAGTAAGATAAAATACAATCCTACATTTTTCCCCTACATTTGATTCCATCACCTAAATCTTTCCCTTTCTTAATTTATGTAAAGGTTCAAAATGAGAAAATAAGAAAGTTTTTCCATTTTAGGGCTTACAAAAGCACTATTACCTTTTTGATCGATTGATCCCCACCACCTGTAGCCTCCATGCAACCAGTCACACTCGATTCCTATCTCTCCCGACTCTAAAAGTCAACAGCACCATTAACTCTAGCTAAACTTGCTAAAGAGAACACCTTAACCCTTTTTAATTGACTTCATCTTTTCGTTTTTCGCTAAGTTACTCCATAGAGGACAAACAATCTTGGTAAAGACTGTGATTACATATTATAGTCATACTCTTAAGTCGTGAATTCTAACTACCTTAATATATATTGTTTCGGATGAAAACAATGGGACCCTGACGAAGGTCCGATGAAGTTGACGAAGACTGGTCCGGTCTAATGGATGCTGGGCGGAAGGTTTCCTGCACAGCAAACACACGTAAACTGGCCTCGGGGGTGGATCCGAGGAAGACCCCTCTGATGCCGAAGTCAAACAGTGTATTTAGAGAGGAAGCTATGCCAGAGATTTAATGCTTGAGGCTTTTGTGTATATCATAAATGAATGAATTGAAGGCTTATATACCTTTGCATATGAGGAGAGGAGAGTAATTGGGCCCTTAAATAGTAATGACTGACCATGCCAATTCGGACCAAAGGACTCCTGGCTGACTTGGCTTGATTGGAGGCTCGGGCCTTGACCTTGGAATATTGGATCATTTAATGACTAGGCCCAATGAGATAATTGGACCCAAATAAATGACTAGGCCCAATTAGATAAATTAGACCCAAGCAACTTGCCCCCCAGACCCGATTTGGAAGGATGACGGGTCGGGTTTGAATCCAATAAGAAATGAAGGGAAGTAAATGATTTAATTAAATCAAAAGATTTAAATTTTTAAACAGTTATTAATTAAATAACTGTAATTTGGATAATTAATAGGAAGTGGAGTGGATAGTGGGCGGTTAATCTAGAGAGAGAGTGTTTAACGGTTAATTAAGGAGGCATTTAAGAGAAATTTGAACTTTCCGACCTTTGGAATTCTCCTTCCTGGAATTATAAGGTCTGATTTGCATTTTTGCCTCATTTCTTCACCAACTTACACTCGAATTCTCGCATAACCCACTTTCGCTTTGAATCTTTAGCGCAATACCCCCGAATCCGAGCTCGACACTCAAATTCGTCACTCCCACTGACTTGACCGGCGCATTTCGGCCTATTTGGAGGTAAATTTCTTCGAGTCCTTTTGATTTTCTTGCTTTTTTCGAGAGAATTCTTCTTCTCCCTTCTTTCCTTCTTTGAATTTGGTTATGGCTCGAGAAAGGAGGCGTCAACTAGGTCGACGGGATCAGGTTATGGATCCCCGTGACCGCTCTGATGTTTGGAACGGGGAACGAGCCGAGGAAGACCCGGAAAGGGGGAATCCGGCCGTTCCTTTAAACGCCGCGCCGCCTCAGCAGGACGCTGGGGTCGGCGAGGCGAAGCAACCTGAGAAGAGAGAACGGGCTGGGCAGGCCAAAGATTTGCCCCCTATGCTCTGGGACCTGCTTCCTGGGCATGCTGAATGGCAGGACGCCGAGGCCCAGGACGCCATGGTGAGAAATACCCCATACTCGTGGTGGGTTCGGCATGCCGAAACCTACCGGTTCGCCGAGTAAATTGAGTTGCACTACGGCATTTTCGAGGAGGATGGGCATTGGTGCCGAATGCCCTCGCCGACTGACAGGATTCACCGTCCCCCTCCTGGATATATAGGGGTGTACACTCGGCAACTATAGTACGGGCTTCGGTTCCCTTTGGATCCCTTCGTCAGGGATATTTTAATAAAGTACAGGATCTCCCTGTGCCAATTAACACCCGTTAGCATTCGGCGGGTGATGACTTATCTCTGGGTGTGTCGGTTTTTTGCTGTTGAGCCGAATTTGCACTGCTTCTGAAAGATGCATCAGCTAGTGCAAAACCTTCAGAGCGTATACGGCCAACATGGGTCTTCAGGCTGGTGGCGAATAGAGAGCCGCCCCCAATATCTGACTATGTGGCCGAACGATTCCTCGGACAAGGATTGGAGAGGTCAATGGGTCTGGGTGAGAGTTCCCACTGATCCAGAGCATCCCTATTTTTTCGGGGCTCCCCGATACCTCTCCAGGCCTGATCCGAACATGCAGGATTTGGGCCCTGAGGACCCTGATGCCGCTCGTCACCCCAGCTACGAGCAAATGAGCTTCTTCGGGAAGCATAATAACCCTGGGGGAGTTGGCCGAATGAGATTTATCCCAGCCAGATGGCTTCCAGATAACCATTACGTCTTCCAAGAGAAGATGTTGGCGGTTGTCGGCCTCAGCCGAAAGTACAGGGATGGTAAGCATGTTCGGCTGGGGCCGAGGACTTTGACTTGTTTAATTTTTTATTCTTCTTTGATGCTTATTCCCTTAGTCTAACCTTCTTCTGTTCTTTTCAGAGTTGAGCGAAGCTACTTCGGGGATTGACTATAACCGGCTTGGGGTGAACGCTGAACGAGTCATTTTAGACCGGGCTCCAGCAATCACAGCTCCGAAGGACCGTCCGCTGCATCTACACAAAACGGGCCTTTAGATCGAAGCTGCCGCCGACTACACCAAGCAGAAGCCTTGGTGGGAGAAGCGAGATCCCCTCCGGTCTTTACTACCCGAGGAAGCACAGGCTTCTCAGACAGCCGAGGACGTGTCCCGAGCAATCGACTCCTTGGAAGGAGGTGTTGGGACATCTGGTGCTGCTGAGAGGTATATCCCTGCATCTGGAGCTCAGCCGAGGGTTCTAGTAAGTTCCTGACTTGCTCGTTTTTTTTTTACTCACACTTTGCTGACCCCCCTTTCTGCAGTCTGAGAAAGGGAGCGAAAGAAGAGAAGGGAAAGCGCCTGCTCATTCTGAGGATCCATCTTCGTCAGAATCTGAAGAAATGGACGAGCAGCCCTTAGCAAAGAGAAGGAGGAGGTTAGCCGTGCTGGGGCCTCGTCAGTTTCAGACGGGGATGAGGCCTACCGGGGGCATCCTCATATGGGAGCCTGATGAAGGTAGACGCTCGCCGAGGGCTCCCCCTCCGCCGGAAGCTCCGCGTCCTCAAACCCCCCTCCACCTCCCGAAACTCAAGAGATGGAGGTGGACCAAAGAACTCCTGATCCGAAGGGGGGGTTCAGGGACGCCCTGCTGAAGATTCTAAGAAGCCAATTGCTGAAGGCTTCTCAGATGATATTGATAGGGAGGTTGACGCTCTTCTTCGTCAACCTGATCTGGGGGAGGAAGCAGAGGAGGTCGTCGCTGCTGACCCTGGTGGAGACCAGTTGGGCTCCGCCGAAGGGGAAGGTCATGCTGAGCCTAAGAAGGTTCAGGAGGTTCCGTCTTCTTCCTTCCCGTCCTTCCAGACGCTGAACTCTGGAGATTTGGGTTTCTCGGCCCCCCGCATCACAGTCCCAGAACCTGTTTGGGAACGAATTTGGGGCCAGAACCGTGAAGGGGCTGCAGGTTACTTCGGCGACCTATCAGGTATGTTGGAGGTAGACCGAGCAAGGGTGTGGTCGCTGAAGGCCACGGCTGGGATGGGAGAATCCAGCCGAAGGGTCCCTGACCCTGCAAGAGACAACCAGCGTTTGCTGATGCAGGTACTTAACCATTTAGTTGTTTTGCTTTGCTTTTATTCAGCTCTTCTCCTCCTTTCTGGCTCTTTCTTTTTTATTATTTTATTTATTTTAACTGATGTGCCCCTGCAAACAGGTTGTGCACAATCAGACTCTTACTGTAGAGTTGATTGACACCCTCCAAGACTAGCTGGAGCATGCCTGGGAGGATGCGAAGATTGCCCGGGAGGAGGCGAAGCTTGCTGAGATGAAACAGCAGGCTGCTGAAGAGAAGCAGCAGCAGGGCGAAGAGTATGAAAAGAGGGCTGCTGAAGCCATTCAAACCTTCTGCTCTGCTATGAAGAAGGAAGTTTTTCCCCTACTGATAGAAGGGGAGAAATTTCTTCAGGAGCACATGGGGGTGGACATCTCCAAATTCAAGGCTGCCATCGAGAGCCGAATCCAAGAGGGAGCTGCTGCACAAGTCGAAGTGCAGCAGAAGTTGGAAGCTCTTAAGGCCAGCAGAATGGCTGCTGAAGAGGCTCAGCAGGCTAGGGATATTCACCTTTCTGCTACCCAAGCTGCTGCTGAGAGCCAGGACCAGAAGCTGAAGGAGTTGGAAGATCAGCTGAAGGTTAAGGGAGATGAGCTGACCCAGGCCAAGGCCTAGACTTCCAACATCCAGCTGGAGCTTAATGAGCAGAAGACTTCTTCCTCCAAACTCTCAGAAGAGTTAGAAAAATCTAAAAAGGATTTGGAGGAAAGTCGAAAGAGGTTGGCTGACGCTGAAGCCTTGCTCCAAGTCCGCCTCTATACCCAAGAAGAGTACGAGACAGGCTACATAAATGGGTTTAAGGTGGCTTGGAGGTTGGCTCTCCATGCTGAGCCATCGCTGGATTGGTCCAAGTGTGCGCTTTGGGCTCAGGACCCCGAGAATCCGCACATGCTGTATGCCACTCCTGCTGAGCATGAGATCCTTCAGGCTAAACAAGTCGAGGAGGAAGATAAGCGGCAGGAGTTGGAGGCTGAAAAGCAAGCCGCTGAAGCTCAGGCAAGGGCCCAACCTGCCTCCTCTGCTGCTGGAACCGAGACTGCCCCGGGGCTAGGCCCAGCTGACCAGCCTGATCCTCAGGCTGAAGCATAGGAAATCGGGCAGTCGTCTTCAGAGTCTTGCGGATCAACATGTGCTTAACTTCAGACTCGCCGCTTTCTGAATCTCTTTTTGCCTTATCTTTTGCTTCAGCTTGCCTTGATGTACAAACGGTTTATTTTTGTTTCTTTACGTATTTCGGCAGTTGTTATTTTCCGCTTGTGGGCGGCTGCCGATATAATCTTTTAGTTTATTTGAACACTTGACTTTGTAGCTCGCTTTCTGAGCATTACTTTCATTAATCTGATGCTTTTTCTTCAATTGCTTTATCTTATTTAGAATGCTTTACTGTTTCTGAACTTGAGAAACTTTTGCAAAAATTTGCTTAGTACAAAGCTTTCAGCTTGAAGAATTCTGCTGAAGATAAACTTGCACTAATAGTGCCTCTTGCCCCCCCAGAAATCCGAAGGCTCAAGTCTTTGGATTGCTAAGTTAGGTTTTGTTTCTTTAACTTTCAGACGAAGCTGAATAAAAAATTTCCAACAGTTGCTGTTGTCCTTGATTTTCTGTCTATCTTTTAAAAATGGATATCCGAAACACAGGGCCAACTGAAGGCAATGCTTCGGATAATGGCTTTCTAGGATACAAGGCTCAGTTAAGGCAATATCCCAGACTTGTCCATAGACTCCTTTCTTTAGAGAACAAGTCTTACTGAAGTTTGACTTCAGCTGAAAGACCAGAGTTCTTTAAAAAGACGAGTTTGTCAGCAATCTTAAACCCAGTTACCCGGAGGCAAAGGTTTCAGACGAGGCTGAATAAAAACCCTTAAAGAGTAGATAGAATAAAGAAAACTTGAAAAAATAAAAAGTTGCAAATACTTATAGAAATGGTGGCTCCGAGGCCTTTCATTAATGATTCAAAATGTACTTACAAAGATTGTTCTGCCCTGAAGGATTTAAACATGATATTTCTTAAGTACATCAGCATTCCAGTGATTTTTCAACTCAGTTCCATCCAACTGCCGAAGTCGGTACGTTCCTGGCTGAAGCTCATCATAGACTTCACAGGGTCCCTCCCAGGCCGCTGAGAGTTTCCCATGGATTCGGCCTTTCTGAACTGCAGCAGCATTCCGAAGGACAAGGTCTCCAATTTTGAGAGGCCTTGCATGGACCCTTCGGTTGTAAAATTTGCTGATTCTCTGCTTGTATGCAGCCAATCTGACTCAGGCTGAGTCTCTTACTTCATCAAGAAAATCGAGGGATTCTCTCATTAGGTCCTCATTCTCAGCCGAGAAGTGGTGCACTCGTAAACTTTCAGAGCCGATTTCCACTGGAAGAACGGCTTCGGCACCATACACCAGCTCAAAAGGTGAATAACCCGTTGCCTCTTTTTCAGTTGTCCGAAGGGACCAGAGGGTTCCTGAGAGCTCCTCCAGCCACTTGGACTTTTGATCTTCCACCCTCTTTTTGAGGGCGTTGAGGATCTGTTTATTTGCGGCTTCGGCTTGTCCGTTACTTTGCGGATGGCATACCGCTGAATATGCCAGTTTGATGCCGAACTGATCTGTATACCGCTTCAGCGGCAAGTTATCGAACTGCCTCCTATGATCGAAGACAAATACTTTCGGGATGCCGAAACGAGTGATGATATTCTGCCAGATAAACTTTCTGACAGTTTGCTCTGTAATGTTCGAGGCTGCTTCGACCTCGATCCATTTACTGAAATAGTCGACACCGACTATCAGCCATTTTTTCTGGTATGTAGCATCTGGAAATGGGCCCAGTATATCCAGTTCCCATTGGGCGAACGGGAGCGGGTCAGCACAGGCTGAAGCTCTTGGGCTGGTTGATGGATAACTGGTGCGAATTTTTGACATTTTTCACATTTTCTGACCAGTTCCTTAGCGTCTGAGATCATGGTAGGCCAAAAGTACCCCGCCCTTAATGCTTTGTGGGCCAAGGTTCTTCCCCCGATGTGGTTACCACAGATGCCTAGGTGAATCTCCCAAAGGATGTAATCTGCATCTGTGGGTCCCACGCATTTCAGCAACGGGGCTGAGAAGGACTTCCTCAGCAGCTCCCCGTTGAAGACAATAAATCTTGAGCTGGTTCTCTTCAGCTTGGAGGCCAAAATTCTATCTTCGGGAATTTCTCCCCGAAGCTTGAAAACTAGGATGGGATCCATCCAGCTGGGCTCTGGGTCAGCGCAGCACACTTCAGGTGCCTCGTCGACGCTTCTTTCTCGGCGCACTTCCACATATACAGACCTGTTCAGCTCAGTGAGAGTTGAACTGGAGAGTTTGGAGAGTGCGTCGGCTTGAGCATTCTGACCCCTTGGGATTAGCTGAACTTCAAAAGTTCTCAGCTTTGCAATGACTGACTTGATCTTGGCAAGATAGGCTATCATGGAGGGCTCTTTGGCCTCGTAGCTGCCACCGATCTGATATGCAACTAGCTGAGAGTCTGTTTTCAGGCAGACATGCTCGGCTTCCAGAGAGATGCATAATTCTAAGCCAGCGATCGCTGCCTCATATTCAGCTTTGTTGTTCGAAGCCTTGAAAGAAAATTTTAGTGCATACTCAAAGGATTTGCCTTCGGGAGAGGTTATCACTACCCCTGCCCCCGAACCGTTTATGGTGGAGGATCCGTCCGTAAACACGGTCCATATTTTCTTTTCATCGTCTAGCGTCTCTTGGTATGAGCATTCGGCCAAGAAGTCCGCTAAAGCCTGAGCCTTGATGGCTGCTCTCGGCTGGTAGCTGATGCTGAATTCGGTAAGCTCGAAAGCCCACTTGTCCAGCCTACCAGATTTTTCAACTTTGCCGAGGACTTTTTCCAGCGGCTGATCAGTTAAGACTACTATTTGATGGCAATCAAAATAGGGTCTCAACTTCCGAGCGGCTACCACTACTGCAAAGGCGACTTTCTCAAGTAGAGGGTAACGAGTCTCGGCATCCGTCAGAGTGTGACTGACGAAATAAAGCGGTTGCTGAATTTTATTGTCTTCCTTTAGCAGCACTGCACTGATGGTGGCTTGGCTAACAGCCACATACAGATACAAAGTTTCTCCCTCTGCTCGGCTAGCCAGTGTTGGGAGTTGAGCCAGATGCTCCCGAAGCTGCTTGAAGGCCTCTTTTTGCTCTTCTTCCCAAATGAGCTCTTTTTTTTTTGGAGTTTCAGGGCTTTGAAGAAAGGTAACCCCTTATCCGAGGCTCTGGAAATGAACCTCGAGAGGGCTTCCATTCTTCCGGTGAGCCGCTGAACGTCCCGCTTTGTTTTCGGCTCAGGAAGATCGAGCGCTGCTTTGACTTTGGAGGGATTGGCATCAATCCCCCTCTTGCTGACCATGAACCCAAGGAATTTCCCTGACTTCACGCCGAAGACACACTTCTTCGGGTTCAGCTTCATTTGGTGCTTTCTTAAGGTGGCGAAGGTTTCAGCCAGGTCCTTAACATGGTCCTCAGATTTTTTGCTTTTGACGATTGAATCGTCAACATAGACTTCCATGTTTCGGCCTTTTTGATCGGCAAAAACTTGATCAACCAGCCTTTGATAGGTTTCCCCTGCATTTTTCAATCCGAAGGGCATCATTTTATAATTGTACACCCCGGCGTTCGTGACTGTAGGGAATAATTTCAAGCCTTTAAAAATCCCACTAGCTTGAACCCCACTGTGATCATACACTAAAGTACGGTGGCGTCCAAAAGGGAAGAAGATAGAGCAAAAGAGTCGCCAACAAGTTTTTAAGGGACTTGTAAACCGTTCATAGGATGAAGGTTACACCCCTTAACGATCCAAGAGATCGTCAACTCCATAAGGTCATGAACCAAATAAGGGTTCGGGGATGATGGTACAAATCCAACCTAAAAGAGATTGAACCTGCCCTAATAATAGGCCTCTACTTTATTCTGATCGTACTCATGTACGCTTTCTGACTAACATGCAATCAATAGGATTAACCCTAAACCTGTTTAATCTATGTTGGTTGAATTTAATGCAAAAATAAACTATTATTGGCGATCACTTGAATTTATAATCACAATTAACCCTAACAAGATTATTAATTATCTTATTAAGCGTGGTTACAAATACAAATTCCCTTTAAGCATGCAAAAAACGTGATCAAGCAATAAAGAATATATAATAATACTGTAGACACCCATTTGTGTCTCCCCAAAACCAAACCCAGTGATGAGTGCCTTTCACGTCGAATCATAATCGAATGAAACGAAAGTGTGGAAAGGTCTAGCGTTGCGGAAAGTTTTATTTCTTTTCTTTTCTTTTCTCTTCTCTCTGTTTTTGAAAACTTTATTTTAAGAAAACAGCCAATCCAGTTTGGTTGGTCCATGATATGGGTCCGACAGTGGTGTAGTTGGATGGGGCTTGCAAAGACCTTTCCAACGATATATTATAAGCCCAATTCCGATGAATATTGAGGAATTTATGGCCAATTTACTAAACTGGGCCCGGTTTGAGTTTTAAGTACGGCCCAATGATCTAGGGGAGGGCCTAATATGATTTATCATTCCTAATGTAATTAGGAATGGTTTTGGTCTTCTAGAACATTCTAGAAGGTCTTATAATTCTTAATTCAGTTAGGATTCTTCAGAGTTTTAATTAGATCAAATAGCATTTTCGACTGAAATTATATTATTTTATCTTCCAGTACGGGAAATTTATCAGAATTTCAAAAACGCGTTGAAATCCAAATTGGCGTCCAACCCCAGGCCTTGGCGCCTGGAATCAGGATTGGCGCCAGACGCCAGCCATTGGCGCTTGGCGCTAGCCACTGGTCCTAGCGCCAATGAGCCAGGGCTGGCGCCAAGTTAGTTTTTCGATCTTCAGACTCTGTTTTGATAAATTATCTTTTTTGGCTGTTTTTCTCTATAAATATTGTATCAAAAACTCCGTTTCATTCATCATCTACAACTATCTACAATCGTCAACAATCACTTTATGAATTACCAATAATCAACTCTTTTCATTCACAAAATTATTCATCAACTCTCATTCATCTACATCATTCATTCATCAATTTTCAATAACATTAATCTTTTAGCATTCTTTTCTAAACCTTATTTTTTCACACAAAATTCCGCATTCACAAGATCTAGAAATACCTAGCCATATTCGAAATTGCCTTCGCCCTAGACGTGAAAGGTTTTAATTTCTGAGGGTTTGGTCCCAAATCGCTTTTTCAATTATTTAATTTAATTGTTTTAATTATTATTTTTCCTTGAAGTTACTAACGTGTGTATTTTGTAATTAGAAAGAGGTACGAGGCATCCAAGTAAGTACTTTAATGGTTTAATTGATTTCATGATGTAGATATCATGCTTAGATTGTTTTTTATGATTCCTAGTATCATATCTAGGGTATCTTTAATATTAAGTATGATTAAGTATGATGCTTCCTATGTTCTTCCTAATATTTATGATTATTATTATTAATGATGTTGATTATTTATTATGTTGCTTGATATGCATATTATTTTATTATTGTTACTGCTTGATCACCTTTTATTTTATGTTTAAAGGGAACTGGTATTTGCAACCACGCTTAATCACCAATAATAGTGATTATAATTTCAAGTGATCGCCAATAATAGTTTATTTGTGCATTAAATTCAACCAACATAGATTAAACAGGTTTAGGGTTAATCCTATTGATTGTATGTTAGTTAGAAAGCGCACATGAATACGATCAGAATAAAGTAGAGGCTTATTATTAGGGCAGGTTCAATCTCTTTTAGGTTGGATTTGTACCATCATCCTCGAACCCTTATTTGGTTCATGAGCTTATGGAGTTGACGATCTCTTGGATCGTTAAGGGGTGTAACCTTCATCCTGTAAACGGTTTACAAGTTCCTTAAAAACTTGTTGGCGACTCTTTTGCTCTATCTTCTTCCCTATTGGACGCCACCGTACTTTAGTGTATGATCACAGTGGGGTTCAAGCTAGTGTGATTTTAAAGGCTTGAAATTATTCCCTACAGTTTTTGGCGACTCCACTGGGGAGGATTTCTATTTTAATTCCTGAATTTGTTTCGGCAATGATTTAGAATGAGTGGATGAGACTCGAAAAATTCTAAGTATTTCATGTGCGTAATTTTGATTAACATTATTTTCATATGCATAAAAAGGTTCTCATTGGAAAGACCATCCGTAATGAGTCAAAAACATAGGATTTTACACGTAGGAAATTTGAGAAACGTCTTTCACAACTAGGACTGAAATAACACCGCGCAAAACTGGATGATTTTATTGAGCACAGAAAGCTGCTGAGGCATGTGGGAAGTAGCGTCAGGGGCCAGAGCTTGGCGCCACACCTTTTGCCGTAGCGCCAGGCGCCAGTATTGGCGCCAGGCGCTACAGTTAAAAGTTGGCGCCAGTCTCTGTTTGCTGGCGCCAATTTCCCCCAATACCGAGCCAGAAATATGCGTTCTAATTTCGACCGGTTTTTCGCATTGTTTGCTCGATCCTACTTCCTGATTGAATTTTTTCATTTTTCTGAAACCCATATGTGTTCTACATATGGACATAACCCTCTGGGAATTCATGCTCTATCTACCCGATTGAACGCTCCTAGCAACAAAGGGTACATATGAGAGGTTGAATTCACCAAACCATGGACAATTAACTCGCGGTGTTCTATCCACACGCGTTAACCCTTCACGGTTAGTCTTCTACGCGGTGCATCTGGACAATTAACCATGGACCCTGTTTGACTAAACCATATCCTGAACTTTAGAGAACTAGATCCATGGTTAGGTTGCGAACTCATTGCATCATATTGTGCTTACTTGCCTAATTGTGCATTATTTGTTGTGCATATATATTCTATGCTCCTCCTAACCGTTTGTTGATTTGTGTTGAGATTATAATTAATGACTTAAAGAACTTTGCCTAATTAATTAATTAATTCGAGTCAATAAAGTTGTTTCTTCTTTTAATCGGAATTGACCTAGTACGACTTTAGGCATACCCCAGTTGACTAATAATATCGAAAACAGTCCCAAACCGCGGCTCTAGTATTGGTGCCAAAATCTGGGCTGTAGCGCCACTGTATGGTGTGTAGCGCCAGACATTTACTAAAAAGTCTGGCGCCAACCACCATATTGTGACGCCAGTCCTGTCACTTGGCCGACAGTTCGGATTATTTGTCGAGTCATCACCTAATGTCTAATTATTCAGTTTCCTGTTTAATTCGGTTAATTTTGCTGGCAATAATACTTAATTGAATTAATATTCGAGTTTAGGCACTAAGTCCCATGGTCTTACACAAGAGTCCAAGCATGTCAGTTACACTCAATACACACACCAATACACATGTCTTGACCATGATTAAGGGAGTCTTGTGTGCGCGCGTTATTTTTTCGTCATTTTTTTAGGGGGGTAAGTCGGATATTAATCCTCCAATAAATAATAGTACTTAAGCTCCCTAAACACATGTACATTATTGCTCCCTAAAAATATGCATACTTCTTTTTTTAAAATAAAATCCATAAAGTCAAACTGATTCGAGTCAAGTAATTAAAACACAAACTGGCTTAATTTACAGCGTGTGGTCAAGAAAGGAAGGACGATTAATCAAAGATAACCTCTTCGTACAAGTACAACTTTTCGACAAACCTATAGCTCGCAAGAGGAAAGCAAGAGTTATAATGGCAACTCAGGAAGAAGTTAATGATCTCAAGAACCAACTGGCTACTGTAACTAAGACACTAAAGCTTCTCGCACTTAAGATCGAGGATCCCGCGAAGCAACAACAAATGGACCTCATGCAAGAAAGCCTAAGCAAGTTGTCTAGCGACTACAAGTTTCAAGAACTCACATCCCAAGGGGGTCTCGGTGGATAAGGATCTTCTTCTGCAGAAGTTCAGTGCCAACGACATCCCAAAGTTTAGGGAAATCGACAACCCCTACTTCCATCTAAGGGCATTTGAAACAATAATGAGTATCAAGGGTATCGATAAGAAAGTTTTCCCTTCTCTGTTCTCGCTATCTCTTGAGACCGTTTGCCAACAATGGTTCTTTTCTCTTGAAAAAGAAAAGACCTCTACCTGGGAATCCATAGCAAACGCTTTCGTCGATAGGTACAAGTGCAACGTTCAAGTCGAAACTGACCATAGAGAACTTGAAATCCTTAAGCAGAAGGAGAATGAAGGCTTCACATCTTTCTTTAACAAGTGGAGAGAAACCTCAGCTAAAATGATTTAGGTACCAAGTGAAAAAGAGTCCGTGAGATTGTTCATTAAAAATCTCCAAGAAAAATATTCAAAACATCTAAAATATCAAAATAACCTTCATACCTTTAAGGCTGTTTATGATATTGGGATCAATATTGAAGATGACTTAGCTAAATCTAAAGCTGCCAACAATAACTCCAACAGTGGCAGGAAAGGAAAGAAGAACGACAATCCTTCTTCTTCCAAAACCGCCCACTCAAATAATGTTAGCGCCTTTAATCTGGGAGAAGTCCTCGCCATGAACAACCAAGGACAAAAGAAACCGTTTAGGAGAAACTTCACTCCTATTGGCATGAGTTATGACACCGCGTTTGATCGGCTAAATGCAAAAGGTATTATAACTCCCATTGGACCATTTGGAGATCCACCAATCGAGAAGAGGTCGCCTAATTGGAACCCCAATGCGCATTGCAGATATCATCAAGGTAGGGGCCATTCTACTGAAAGCTGTTGGAAGCTTAAGGAAACTATCCAAGACCTGATTGACAGTAACAAGCTGTCGTTGCCTCCTGCCAGTAAGAAACCGAGTATTAACAATGCACCTCTAACTCACACATTGGCTATCTCCGATGAAGAAGGCGAAGTGACCCCTCATCTCTCATTAAGCCTGTCAAAACAACCAACGTCGAAGAGACCTTTTTCGATGTCGAAGATAATCTTCCAGAACCAGCAAATGAGGTAGAGATACGAATACTCACACTATATCTAAAGGAGACATCGCAACTGTTACATGAAACTCTCAAAATTCTGAATGAACTTCGCAAGGAATATGATGAAGAACCTAAGAGAGAATTCACACCAGTAAAAACGACTTATAAGGCAAAATACTTTCCCTTACAAGTCACCGAAAGACCCAAGAAGAGCAATAAAGTTTGTACTCCAATTGGGATCCCGTATGCACAAATGTTTAAAATGCTCTCCGAGAGTGGCAAGGTCAAACCTCTTGAACCGAGACCATTTGAATCATTAAAAAGAACAGATAGATATTACTGTCAATACCATCAGTCAGGAGGACACACCATACAAAACTGCTTCAAATTCAAGGATTTGGTGCAGAAAATGATTGATAGAAAGGAATTAGTCCAAGTTCAACAAGAAGAGGATATAAATATTAATGGAGTATAGGACAGTGATGAAGAAGATGTCTATCTAAAAGACATGGTAGGACCTTCACCTTCCATATCATACACTACGGACGACATTTGGGCTGAAGAAGATTCATCAATAGATGTCCTCACAAGATCCGGGAGAATACAACCTCCTGTTTCAACACAACCTATGCCTACTGTACAACAAGTTCCCATACCTATCATCGAAGACAATGACGTTAAACAATTCCAGAAGACAAAAGTTGAGATGAATGTATGGAAGATTTTAGCAACATCTCGAGAACATAGGTTGGCTGTGATGAATGCTTTGGATAAAATCGGGATAGATTCTGACACCACTCCTGAGGGACTAGCTAACTTCCTCACGAGTGACCTCCCTAGTCCAATTAATCTAATCACCTTCTCTGATAAAGATTTACCCCCGGAAGGTGACAAACACTACAAAGTGTTAAACCTTACGGTAGTCTGTAAAAGGATGAATGTTCCCATGACTCTTGTAGACAATGGATCGGCTATTAATGTCTGTCCACTTAGGACTGCGAGGATGCTCGGTATAAAGGATGAGGATTTAACTCCGTCCACACAAGGAATAAGAGCTTACGATAATACTCGACGTCAAGCTCTTGGCAAAATAACCCTAAATGTGACGGCAGGAGCAATAGAACATGCTACTACTTTTCAAGTGATAGACATCAAAGCCTCATTCAATCTGTTGTTAGGACGCCCTTGGCTCCACGATCTAAAGGCCGTCCCTTCATCTCTCCACCAACAAGTGAAAGCTATAGTTGGAGGAATTCCCATCACCATTGATGCTTCGCCAATGAGGATCAAATCAATAGAGAATCCAATCATCAACGTGGAGCACGACGAAGATGATGAAGACCTATGGGGCTTTAACGAATAAGTCTCCTTAATCCAAGAGGATGAAAGGACATCTCTTTGCCACGACCCCCATTCAAACATGATTATCAACACTATGCTAAAGAAACAAGGACACTTCCCTGGGATGACCTTAGGAAATAAGAAGGGGATAGAAAAATCGATAGAGTCACCTGGCCTCCCTAAACTAGATACTTTCGGACTTGGTTTCGAACCGACTCGGAAAGATCTCAAGCGATCCCAGGACAAATTGAAAGCACGTAGGGACGCTCGCATTCAAAAGAAAGCAATTCCAATGGATGAGTACCCTCTTACGCTTAATGGTCAGTTTATAAAAGAAGGAGAGGACTATCCATGCCATGAATTTCCCGAACCATTTGTTGTAAATGGCATACGACAACCAGGATTCAAGATTTTCTTGGATTGCTACTTCATTGACGAAATCCCAACTCCTATCCATAAGGAGAAAGCACCCCCATGCTTTGACTTTAACGTCATGGGATTACTGTTTGGGCGAGAAAAGAATGAGCCAGTTTATGAGGAAGATAACTCCTCACTCATTCAAACGGTCCTACAAAGCGAAAACTTCGACCCCTCAAAGCTAATTACTCCAGCTGAAGGATCACTGCAAGGGTGGCGCAAGACTATCCAGGTGATTACTCCGAGTGGGGGGAAGATATCGATCACGACAGGACAAGGGCCAATGTTTAAAGAATCGTCAGAGTCAGAGTCTGAGTTAGAGTCTTTCCCTTTAGAATCTTTTAATTCTTTAGCTATAACGCCTCCCCTTCCTATTTCTTCTCCTAGGATAGTTAGTGATCCAGTCCCTGAGGACATATCACTCTTTGATGTAATGATCTCAGAGTATAATAATATTGCTCATTCTCCTTACTTCTCGTGTTCTTCCCTAACCCAAGATGACGAACATTGCTTAGCTAACGATGAAAAAGATAAAGAATTTATTAAAGCAATGGAAACACTTGAAAAGAAAACACCAGTAATTGAAGAGACTGAAACAGTTGACATCTCAAATGATTCAACTCATAAAAGAGAAGTTAAAATCGGACTAACATTGAATAAACAAGAAAGAACCGATTTAATTAACTTGCTTAAAGAATTTATCGATGTATTTGCTTGGTCATATGAAGATATGCCAGGCATTAACAGAGAAATATCTCAACACACTATACCATCAATCCCAGGAATGAAACCTGTAAAACAAAAGTTACGTCGAATGAAACCCGACGTAGCACTTAAGATAAAAGAAGAAGTTCAAAAACAAATAACTGCAGGTTTCATCAAGGTATCCAAATACCTCGAATGGATCGCTAACGTCGTCCCAGTTCCAAAGAAAGACGGAAGGGTAAGGATGTGTGTCGACTATCGAGATCTAAATAAGGCAAGTCCAAAGGACGACTTCCCTTTGCCACACATCGATATTATGGTAAACAACACAGCAAATCACACGCTTCTCTCATTCATGGACGGATACGCAGGGTACAATCAGATTCTCATGGCAGAAGAAGACATGAAGAAGACAACTTTCATCACACCATGGGGCACTTACTGTTACACGGTAATGCCATTTGGGTTAAAAAACGCAGGTGCTACTTACCAACGTGCAGCAACTGCCTTGCTCCATGACATGATGCACAAAGAAGTTGAAGTATATGTCGACGACATGATTGTGAAATCAAAGGACCGTCCAGGCCATCAAGTAGCCTTAAGGAAATTTTTCGAAAGGCTAAGAAAATACAATATGAGGTTGAATCCATCAAAATGTGCTTTTGGAGTCACCTCAGGCAAGCTCTTGGGGTACGTCATAAGCTCTAGAGGAATAGAGATAGATCCAACCAAGATTAAAGCAATCATGTCAATGCCACCGCCCAAAACCGAGAAACAGATTCGAGGATTCATTGGCCGGTTGCAATACATAAGTAGGTTCATATCAAAATTAACAACGATATGTGAACCAATCTTCAAAAAGCTCAAGAAGAATGTACCAGTAATATGGGATGACGAGTGTCAAAAAGCCTTTGACCGGATCAAAGCCTATCTCGCAAATCCTCCCGTATTAGCGCCAGCACTTCCTGGAATACCTCTTAGGTTATATTTGACGGTTACCAAAGAGACAATGGGAGCCATGCTAGCACAAGAGGTAGAAAACAAAGAGAATTCAATCTATTACTTAAGTAAGAAGATGCTCGAATACGAAACACGCTGTACACCACTCGAGAAATTGTGCCTCGCTTTGGTGTGGGCCACGACTAAGTTGAGACATTACATGTTGGTGCATACCGTTTTCGTAGTATCTCGATTGGATCCACTCAAATACTTGTTCGAGAAATCAACACTCAATGGACGTATTTCAAGATGGATAGTCAACTTAGCCTAGTTCGATGTGCGGTTTATGCCACAAAAAGATATTAAAGGATTTGTGGTGTCAGACTTTCTGGCAGATTTTCCAATAGAAGACTCGACACTAATACAGGACAATGAATTTCCAGATGAAAATTTGATGTTCACCGAAGATGATATTTGGACCTTGTATTTTGATGGAGCCTCAAACAAAAAGGGATGTGGTGTCGGAGTGCTACTAGTGTCACCTAAAGAAGAACACGTCCCAATCTCAATAAAGCTTGATTTTGACGTTACCAACAATGCTGCTGAATATGAAGCATGTGTGGTAGGCCTTGAAACAACCCTGGCATTGGGAGTAAAGAAGTTAAGGATATTCGGAGATTCTTCTCTAATCATCAATCAAATATCTAAAAGGTGGAAACTCTTACCAAACTTATCTGGAAACTCTTACCGGTCAGTTAGAGAAGGTAGAATACACATATCTACCTAGAGAAGAAAATCAATTTGCTGATGCCTTGGCAAGATTAGCCTCAATGGTTAGGATTCCCACGGATATCGAGAAAATGCCTCTAACTATCGAAAAAAGGCACAAACCAGCATATATACAGGCTATAGAAGACGATGACCCAGTCCAAGACGAAGATGAAGAACAAGAAGAAGAACCATGGTACACAGACATTCTCAACTATGTCACCAATGGAGAATACCCTCCTCATGCTGACAAAAGAGCAAAACGAGCCTTGAGACTTTTGGCTTCTCAATATGTACTCATAGACAACGAGCTACATAAAAGGGTACCTAAAGGTCGAGCTCTCCTATGTGTAGGGAAAGTGGATGCACAAAGAATAATGAGAATGGTCCACGAAGGAATCTGTGGAACTCATATAAATGGCAAAATGTTAGTCCAGAAAATAATGCGAGAAGGGTATTATTGGACCACCATGAATAGGGACTGCCATCAATATGTGAAAAGATGCCCTAAGTGTCAAATTTACGCCAATTTACAGCACGTTCCTCCATCTTTTCTATACACCTACACATCACCATGGCCATTCTCTACATGGGGAATTGACATAATTGGCAAGATCGCTCCTCCAGGGACAGGAGGCCATGAGTTTATTCTAGTAGCAATTGATTACTTTACGAAGTGCATTGAAGCACAATCATATGCTAAACTCACCGCAAAGAAAAAACGTTTTAGATCCAAGGGGAAAGTTTAGACCTAATTGGTCTAGCCCCTACATTGTCAAAACAATCCTGTCAGGTGGTGCAGCAAAATTAACTGACATGGATGGCAATGAATTCTCAAACATGACCAATCTTGACCAACTTAAAAAATACTACCCATAATTACTTGAGTAGGACACTCAAGAGAGCTACGTTCGGCCTGATTCCTTAGGAAAGGATACGTAGGCAACCCATTACGGGTGCAGCCACTTTATTTTTCGACATCTCCGCGTTCCAGAATCAACAAAAAGTCAACAAAATTCAGAAAAGCAACTGGCGTCACAGAACAGAGTCTAGCGCCACCAAAAGCCATTAGCGCCAGACGGTGGAATTGGCGCCTGGCGCCAGACCTCAATAGCTAGCGCCAATCTGCAATTACTGACGCCAATTCAGTCTTAAAAATCTGGGCGAATTTCGGTGTTTTTCGTAAAATTTTCGACTTCCGTACTCGAAAGGTTTCCGAAAATTAATTTTTTTTTTCGGTTTTTCATTGCTTTAATAAAATAAATTTAAAGTAACAATTTAATTGAAAGCTGAAATTTCATTAATGAAATAAAATTGCATTGTTAATGGAATAAAAATAAGGCTAAAATAAATTAACTTTAAATAAAAATTAAGAATCTAATAAATCTAAAGCTAAGCAATGTTCTAGTCTTTCTTCTCCTTCTTTGCTCTTTTCCAATTCTTTTCCGCCTCCTCCTCTTCATCCATTACTTTAGCTAGTAGGCATCCTTTAGAGGACCTACATTCAATTTTAGAATAGATTGTTTCTCCTTCAGCTAGCACCCCATGCTTCTTTTCCACCCAAGCCTTCTTATTTGTAGCTCTCCTTTTCCCCTTGTCTTTAGTAGTATTCTTCTTCTTAGGCATTATAGGTGTCTTGAACTCAATTCTTGCACCTAAGCGTTCCTTGGCCGGTGTCACCCTGTCACCTAGACGATTCTTCACATCGGTTCTACCCTGATCAATTGAAGACTTCTTCAGCAACCACTTCTTTACATCATTAGGTAAAGAAGGGGGAACCTTTTGGGTAATCACTTCCCATAAAGGTCTAGCGCTCCAGTAAGTGTCAAATTTATCTACTTCTTGAGATATGGGATACTCATAGGGAGGACAAAGATCCCCGGAAGGAATATTTTGAAGCAAGCCATATTGTGTTTTTACTCTGAAGGGGTAATAATATGTCATGCGAGACAAGCTTCGAAGACGGCAGATTGGTTGCTTGTTAACACCAACCATCCTTTTTATTTTCCACCATGGGATGACCCACTTGATAGCGAAATCACGTGATTCAAAAACTTTCTTCCACCCATGGCGCCCGATTTTAGGGATGCGCTTCTTTCTTCTCACAAAGCAAGTGGGCGTATAACTTTCAATGTCGTCCGGAGGGCTAATTAATCCTAGCCTTTCCATTAGCCACATCTAAAAAAAAAATCCGATGCAAATAAATTAATATTACAATACAAAAATATATTTTTGATTTCTGTAATTAAAAATATTATTTTTCTACCTGTAATAAAATTGGAGAACCGCGAAGAGGTGCTTTTAGGTCCCTTTTCAACTCATCTAGACTAATCATAGTCTCTCCAACTATCAATGGCATTGGATTTCTCCCTGATCCAATTTGTTCTAGCACAGTGGTTATAATTGATTGACCCTCATTAATTTTACCACTACTAAGACAATATTGATTAAGCATGCAAAATAAAAACGCCCTTCTTCTATATATGTGAAAAGATTCACAAAGCGGTTTATCAAAATAATAGCGTGCGAATTCTTTTAAGTTCACTACGTTGCCATCTACTATTTTTGATAGATCCCTTTCCTTCAAGTTAAAGAAGCGCTCAAAATCCTTATAGTAATATGCATCTACCCTAGGGATTACTACCAGGTGTATTGCAGGGAAGCCTAAAATAGCACCAAATTCCTCTGGCAAAGGGCTAATTTCATCATACCCTATTCTAAAACAATGTGTATCAATGTTCCAATATTCTAAAGCGGTATGTATGAAGTCTATGTCTAGATCTACCCCTTTAATGCCATATATTCCCCCCAAGTGAAATAAATCCAATTCTTTTCTTTCTCTAGCATTGAGAGATCGACACCATTCATGAGAATATTGGGTGAAGGTTTTAGTGGCTAAAGACATGATTATTATTTTTTTTCTAAAGAGAAGAATAATTTTTTCGCTGGAATTATGTGAAGAATCGGCTGAGCAGTGGGCTATTTATGCACAAATTACGAGGATTTTCAATCTGAATGAAACACGGAGTCAGCGTCAATTGGCTTCACCCACCCAGAATTGGCATCACCCATCAGCTTTTGGCGCCACACGCTAGAAATAGCGCCTGACGCCACGCTCCACAGGCTGGCGCCAGCTGCCGCCAAGTTAGCAGGACAGCCGCGCGTGCTCAGTTTGCGTTTTGATATTAAATTGGAGTCGGTTAATGACTTTATGGCCCCGTTTTAATTTCTTCTAAATATCTGTCTATCCTTTTCTTAATTAATTAAATATAGAAATTATTTTTAGTTAATTTTTCCTTTTTTGGATTTTATATTAAAATTCAAAAATCAGCCTTTCTCTCCGTTTTATTTTTCCTTTTTATTTTTTATTTTGGGGGAGAGAGTCGGATAATACCCTTCATCAATAATGAAAATGACGGAATTTTTGCGCAAAATTGTTATCACATCTGCACACACTAACATAATAATAGATAGTAATAGATTTACAGTATAAAGTGTCTAAATAACAAGTCAAAGGCAAAGTTCTATAAAAAGTCAAAATAAAATGCATATACATAAATAAACTATGGCGCCGGAGGACGTAGGCCCATCATGCCATAAAACTGCGCCGTCCGAGGAGTCACCTCTCCAGCAGCTCCGGCCTCAGCACCAGCTCCAGTCAAGGTCAACCTGAGGCTGAGACCGCGGAGGCTGCTGCGATGACGAGCCAACCTCGTCCATCCCACCACCTCTGAAAGCCGAGGTAGCCTCTCCTACCGGTGCAGCAGGAGCACCCTCAGAAGAAGACCCTGAGCCCTCAGCAACGTCGGCTCGAGCAGCCTCGGAACGACCACCTCTACCTCCTGACGAAGTACGACGACGTCTTGAGCTAGACCTCGCCGGCTCTCTCCGCCCCTCAGGCCTCGTACGGGTGTGAGAAGCAATCGGCTGCCCTTGCAAAAAAAAAAAGAATTAAATCAGAAACAAGGTGAAAACTAAAGCATGGTGCAGAAATAATAAGTAAAGAAAAGTTACCTCTCGGACAGCGTCGTCTCGACGACAGGTAGCTGCGTTCCTCATCCGGACGAGTTGGCTTCGGAAGGCATCTATGCATTGTGCCATAGCCGAAACCACTTCGCGTGAGAACTGTAAAGGAAAGTTAAGTCAGTAAAAATGCATGATAACTAAATACAAGATTCTGAATTAGAACTAGACTTACCCTGGTCTGGTGATGAGGAATCGACCGCTCCACGAAGCGCTCGCCCTCAGGAGCCGGAGAAATCATCTCCTCGATCGGCCCGTACATCCCCTGGTAGTGGATGGACATACGGGGTGGCACAAACTCAGTGGGACCATCCTGCTAAGACAGAAAGAAATCAGTAAGGTATTACTTGGGGGCTACTTAGCGAAAAATAAAAAGCTAAGGATCTTACCCTCACATCCTCGGCCGGCACAGGGGCTGGAGCTAACAAAGGAAGTAGCTCCTCAGCATAACTCCGCCCAAGGATCACATGGGACCGCCAAAGAGAACCAGGTTCTTCAGCCATGCTCGACAACTCTCTCTCGTCGAACATGTGGCGTGGTGGAGGAGCAGGAACGAAAAAAGCATCGGAAGAGTGCTGTCTGGCGACTCTCTCTCCTAAGTACGCAACCGCTCCGTAGGTCCCCAGAAAGTAGCGGCGCTCAGCAGAGTACGGTGCAGCTAATCCAGGGACTGTCCAATCGCCCCATGGTCGGTATGCTACCTCAAGTCCCTAAAAAAATACCAATCGGGTAAGAACATGTCTAAAATGTCGCAGAAGAGCAAGATAAGCATCAAAATTCGTACTGAGATGATCCGACTCCGGACACATGCAGTAGACAGGTCCACATGGTGGCCGCCCCAAGAGGCGCTCACCGGATACCCCCTCGGCGATGGTCTCGCCGGCGCAATGGAAGGAAAGTACTCATAGAACCAGATCTACAAAAAAGCTAAAGCATGAGTAAATGCTGCCTAACATATAGGGCTAAACTTTATAGGGAATAATGTTTACCTCTATGACTTTCCAGAAAGCAGACAGAGCAACATTCGTCCTAAAGGACCGGTGGCGACACGAGTCCCTCAGTGCGCGAACGAAGTCAGTATAGGCCAAGCTGGCCCAGTCATAAGTCCCGATCCGCCGGAGATCGCGAACAGCAGGGAGATAGTAAAGCAACGCCCTACTACCCCTGTCAGGGGAGAATGTCCCTGACAACAACATCAGCACAAAGATGCGCACCCGC
Organism: Chenopodium quinoa; assembly: GCF_001683475.1. Lineage (NCBI taxonomy): Eukaryota > Viridiplantae > Streptophyta > Magnoliopsida > Caryophyllales > Amaranthaceae > Chenopodium > Chenopodium quinoa. The sequence goes on along the minus strand of NW_018745026.1, from coordinate 1,009,696 downwards.
TGCTCTTGGGTAGTCGCATCGTCATCAAGAGCCGCTGCCAGCGTCGAGCGGCGAATCCCTCTAGCACTGAACTGGGTCATAAGTCCTCAACCTCTGGAGAAAAGACGTCGATACCGCCGTCAAATGGCAGCGGCACAGAAGAGAACTCCAGTCATGTGATGAGACTGAAGTCTGTAGGAGTGACTATCATCTCACCCCATGGAAAATGAAAGGTGTTGGTAGTGTCCCAAAAGAACTCCACCAGAGCGCGTACTACGTGGTGACCCCCGCTAGAGGCGACCATAGCCTCGGAGGTCTCGAACAGGGCAACCAATGCGCAAGACTCCCATAGGAGTCTCGTCTCTCGATCTCTGGCGATATGCATCCTATACAATTCGCCTAGACCATCACAGCCAGAGCCGTGATGCCGTGTCCTCCCAGGCTCGGTTCCCCGTCTCACCCTCTCAGAAATGTGGTGGACATGGGCAAAGAACAAGGTCTGCTCATCCCACTCTGGGAGCTGACCAAGCAAAGTGGACGGTGTAGTGTCGTCTTCCACGGGCTCATGCTCCCGTCTAGTGTTTCGGGACCGTGAACCTGAGCCACGTTGTCTAGCCATGCTACATTGTGCAAAATCATCATAAATTAAGGTTGTATAGTATCTAAATGTTTGCCTACCCGCATGATACTATGTTCGCAAAAACAGAGTACGTAGTACTAAAACAGAGCACAAATTCAAATTGAGCATGACAGCATTTTTTTCAAGCAATCAAACAATTTCTTGCAACACTATGGTGATTATTGTGACAAATTGAACAAGAATTGCTAGCAAAAACATCAAGAACAAGTCACATTGTTTTTCACGACCTAAGGAGGTCCAATAATGGCGGATTGCTTCACCAAATTGAGTCAAACAAGTCTCAAATTACTCCTAAGGCAATATACAAACATAAACAAGCAATTTCATGGCATAAAAGTTGATAAACAAAGCAAATTGAGCATCATAAGTTTTGAATTTTCATGAAATTCGTGAATGAACATGCCAAAAATTCATAAAAACCGGTGTGAGTTGGAGGAAAACTTACATAGATCGGGAATATGGATGAGAAGAGCTTTGATTTGCAACAAATTTGAGCAAATTCGGTTGAGAAACGAAAGAGCAACGATCAATTGAAGTTTCGAATTCTTTCGAGCAGCGTTCGCAACAAACTAGAGCACGAAATGAACTGAAAACGGGAATTTAAAGTGATTCCCGTGCTGGCGCTAGTCCCTAGGCATTGGCGTCACATTCTATGCTTGGCGCCAGACGCCAATTTCAGCGTATGGCGCTAATGCCGTAAGGCTGGTGCTGATCGATTTCCAGCGACGCCAAAGCAGCCAGCCACCTTCTGGGGTTGTGCTAGCCTTCTACAATATATTTTGGGTTCCTTGGTACGTTAGTTAGCCCCTCTAAGAAATTTGACATGATTAGGTAATCGGCTTGATTACATAAAGTGATCGACCTGATGAAAAGATCGTCTCACTAAGATTAAAGCGCCTAAGCATTGGCTCATTAGCAAAAAGCACCGACATATATGTTCATTAGCAAAAAGCACCGACATACAGGTTCAAGAGAAAAGAGCGCCGACATACAGGCATAGCACAAGCAAAGTTCAAGCGAACTTTTAAGGATCGACAAGCGTGGATCTTCGGTATTTTCCTTTGGGAAATTATCGCATCAAATGAGGATGACTTCAAGAGTAGATGTCTTTGACATCATTCCCTAGCTTGCGGAAAGTTGTCACAAACAACTGAAGGTAATTTCAGGGCGAAATTGTCTTTGATCATATTTCCTGAGGCATGGAAGATGATGATAATGCGGATGAGAATTATTTCAAGAGAAATAATTTTCGATGATGTTCCCTTGGACGTGGAATATTATCACAGCAGAGGAGGATAGTTTCAGGCAAAGCAATCTTCTAATTTGGAAGCAGTTACAAGGCGTAACGGTTTTCAAGCGGGATAGCATTCTCTAGTTTGCAGGGGGTCATAAAAACAACAACAACAGCAACAAATCGGTTACTTTCAGAGACGTGTGCTTGACGGTGCAAGATACGCGTTTCTTAACTCAGTTATCTGTTAAACTAATGTTAGTTTTGCAGGTATCGGCATTATAAGATTGATTTAGGATCGCAGAAGGTTCTGAATCATACTCCGTCCCTATCGATACTTTGACTTTCGTTTTCGACTTGGCCAGCCTACCAGATTTTTCAACTTTGCCGAGGAAAAAAGCCAAAGTATCGATAGGGACGGAGAATGATTCAGAACGTTCTGTGATCCTAAACCAATCTTATAACGCCGATACCTGCAAAACTAGCATTAGTTAAACAGATAGAAGAGTTAAGAAACGCGTATCTTGCACCGTCGAGCACACGTCTCTGAAAGTAACCGATTGCTGCTGTTGTTTTGACGACCTCCTGCAAGCTAGAGAATGTCGTCCCGCTTGAAAACCGCTACGCCTTGTAACTGCTTCCAATTAGAAGATTGCTTCGCCTGAAACTACCTTCTCCGCTGTGATAATATTCCACGTCCAAGGGAATATCATCGAAAATTATTTCTCTTGAAATAATTCTCATCCGCATTACGATCATCCTCCATGCCTCAGGAACTATGATCGAAGACAATTTCGCCCTGAAATTACCTTCAGTTGTTTATGACAACTTTCCGCAAGCTAGGGAATGATGTCGAAGACATCTTCTCTTGAAGTCATCCTCATTTGATGCGATAATTTTCCAAAGGAAAATACCGAAGATCCACGCCTGTTGATCCTTAAAAGTTCGCCTAAACTTTGCTTTTGCTATGCCTGTACGTCGGCGCTCTTTGCTCTTGAACCTGTATGTCGGTGCCTTTTGCTCTTGAACCTATATGTCGGTGCCTTTTGCTAATGAGCTAATATGTCGGTGCCTTTTGATAATGAGCCAATGCTTAGGCGCTTTAAGCTAAGTGAGATGATCTTTTCATCAGGTCGATCACTTTACATAATCAAGCCGATTACTTAATCATGTCAAATTACTTAGAGGAGCTAACTGGCGTACCAAGGAACCCAAAATATATCGCAGAAGGCTAGCACAACCTCAACAGGTGGCTGGCTACTTTGGCGTCGCTGAAAATCAATCAGCGCCAGCCCTACGGCATTAGCGCCATGCGCTGGTATTGGCGTCTGACGCCAAGCACAAAACGTGACGCCAATGTCTAGGGACTGGCGCCAGCACAGATTCTTCTTTAAATTCAGTTTTCCATTTTATTTCTTGCTCTGTTTGTCGCGAAACAGCCCGAGAGAAGTCCGAAAACTTCAATTGATTGTTGTTCACTCATTTCTCAACCGAATTCGCTCAAACTTGTTGCAAATCAAAGCTCTTCTCATCCATATTCCCGATCTATGTAAGTTTTCCTCCAACTCAAACCGGTTTTTATGAATTTTTGGCATGTTCATTCACGAATTTCATGAAAATTCGAAACTTATAATGCTAAATTTGCTTTGTTTATAGAGTTTTATGCCATGAAATTGCTTGTTTATGTTTGTATATTGCCTTGGGAGTAATTTGAGACTTGTTTGACTCAGTTTGGTGAAGAAATGAGCAATCCGCCATTGTTGGACCTCCTAAGGTCGTGAAAAACAATGTGACTCGTTCTTGATGTTTTTGCTAGAAATTCTTGTTCAATTTGTCACAATAATCACTATAGTGTTGCAAGAAATTGTTTGATTGCTTAAAAAAATGTTGTCATGCTCAATTTGAATTTGTGATCTGTTTTAGTACTACGTACTCTGTTTTTGCGAACATAGTATCATATGGCTAGGCAAACCTTTAGATACTATAGAACCTTAATTTATGATGATTTTGCACAATGTAGCATGGCTAGAAAACGAGGCTCAGGTTCACGGTCCCGAAACACTAGACGGGAGCATGAGCCCGTAGAGGACGACACTACACCGTCCACTTCGCTTGGTCGGTTCCCAGAGTGGGATGAGCAGACCTTGTTCTTTACCCCTATCCACCACATTTCCGAGAGGAGGAGACGGGGAACCGAGCCTTGGAGGACACGACATCACGGCTCTGGCTGCAATGGTCTAGGCGATTTGTATAGGATGCATATCGCCAGAGATCGAGAGACGAGACTCCTATGGGAGTCTTGCGGACTGGTTGCCTTGTTCGAGACCTCCGAGGCTATGGTTGCCTCCAGCGGGGGTCACCACGTAGTATGCGCTCTGGTGGAGTTCTTCTGGGACACCACCAACACTTTTCATTTTCCATGGGGCGAGATGATGGTCGAGGAACTGTTGGGGCCGATTGTTGTTCGGGCCCAAGCTGAGGTCGAGACGACTCAGTTAAGTGCTAGGGGGATTCGCCGCTCAACGCTGGCAGCGGCTCTTGATGACGATGCGACCACCCGAGAGCAGCGAGTGCACATCTTTGTGCTGATGTTGTTGTCAGGGACATTCTCCCCTGCGTACTTAGGAGAGAGAGTCGCCAGACAGCACTCTTCCGATGCTTTTGTCGTTCCTGCTCCTCCACCACGCCACATGTTCGACGAGAGAGAGTTGTCGAGCATGGCTGAAGAACCTGGTTCTCTTTGGCGGTCCCATGTGATCCTTGGGCGGAGTTATGCTGAGGAGCTACTTCCTTTGTTAGCTCCAGCCCCTGTGCCGGCCGAGGATGTGAGGGTAAGATCCTTAGCTTTTTATTTTTCGCTAAGTAGCCCCCAAGTAATACCTTACTGATTTCTTTCTGTCTTAGCAGGATGGTCCCACTGAGTTTGTGCCACCCCGTATGTCCATCCACTACCAGGGGATGTACGGGCCGATCGAGGAGATGATTTCTCCGGCTCCTGAGGGCAAGCGCTTCGTGGAGCGGTCGATTCCTCATCACCAGACCAGGGTAAGTCTAGTTCTAATTCAGAATCTTGTATTTAGTTATCATGCATTTTTACTGACTTAACTTTCCTTGACAGTTCTCACGCGAAGTGGTTTCGGCTATGGCACAATGCATAGATGCCTTCCGAAGCCAACTCGTCCGGATGAGGAACGCAGCTACCTGTCGTCGAGACGACGCTGTCCGAGAGGTAACTTTTCTTTACTTATTATTTCTGCACCATGCTTTAGTTTTCACCTTGTATCTGATTTCATTCTTTTTGCAGGGTCAGCCGATTTCTTCTCACACCCGTACGACGCCTGAGGGGCGGAGAGAGCCGGCCAGGTCTAGCTCGAGACGTCGTCGTACTTCGTCAGGAGGTAGAGGTGGTCGTTCCGAGGCTGCTCGAGCCGACGTTGCTGAGGGCTCATGGTCTTCTTCTGAGGGTGCTCCTGCTGCACCGGTAAGAGAGGCTACCTCGACTTTCAGAGGTGGTGGGATGGACGAGGTTGGCTCGTCATCGCAGCAGCCTCCGCGGTCTCAGCCTCAGGTTGTTCTTGACTGGAGCTGGTGCTGAGGCCGGAGCGGGTGGAGAGGTGACTCCTCGGACGGCGCAGTTTTATGGCATGATGGGCCTACGTCCTCCGGCGCCGTAGTTTATTTCTGTATATGCATTTTATTTTGACTTTTTATAGACTTTGCCTTTGACTTGTTATTTAGACACTTTGTACATTATGTTATTGTGAATTTATCTATTATTATGTTAGTGTATGTTAGTGTGTGCAAATGTGATAACAATTTTGCACAAAAATTCCGTCATTTTTATTATTGATGGAGGGTATTATCCGACTCTCTCCCCCAAAAAGAAAAAATAAAAAGGAGAAAATAAAACGGAGAAAAAGGCTGATTTTTGAAAATTAATTCAAAAAAAGAAATAAAAATAAAAATTAACTAAAAATAACTGTTATATTTAATTAATAAATAGAAAAATATTTAGAAAAATAAAAACGGGGCCATAAAGTCATTAACCGACTCCAATTTAATATCAAAACGCAAACTGAGCACGCGCGGCCGTTCTGCTAACTTGGCGCCAGCTGGCGCCAGCCTGTGGTGCGTGGCGCCAGGCGCTACACCTAGCGTGTGGCGCCAAAAACAGATGGGTGACGCCAATTTCGGGTGTGTGACGCCAATTGACGCTGACTCCGTATTTCATTCAGATTGAAATTCCTCGTAATTTGTGCATAAATAGCCCCCTACTCAGCCAATTCTTCACATAATTCCAGCGAAAAAAATTATTCTTCTCTTTGGAAAAAATAATAATCATGTCTTTAGCCACTAAAACCTTCACCTAATATTCTCATGAATGGTGTCGATCTCTTAATGCTAGAGAAAGAAAAGAATTGGATTTATTTCACTTGGGGGGAATATATGGCATTTAAGGGGTAGATCTAGACATAGACTTCATACATACCGCTTTAGAATATTGGAACATTGATACACATTGTTTTAGAATAGGGTATGATGAAATTAGCCCTTTGCTAGAGGAATTTGGTGCTATTTTAGGCTTCCCTGCAATAGACCTGGTAGTAATCCCTAGAGTAGATGCATATTACTATAAGGATTTTGAGCGCTTCTTTAACTTGAAGGAAAGGGATTTATCAAAAATAGTAGATGGCAATGTAGTGAACTTAAAAGAATTCGCACGCTATTATTTTGATAAACCGCTTTCTGAATCTTTTCACATATATAGAAGAAGGGAGTTTTTATTCTGCATGCTTAATCAATATTGTCTTAGTAGTGGTAAAATTAACGATGGTCAATCAATTATAACCACTGTGCTAGAACAAATTGAATCAGGGAGAAATCCAATGCCATTGATAGTTGGAGAGACTATGATTAGTCTAGATGAATTGAAAAGGGACCCAAAAGCACCTCTTCGCGGTTCTCCAATTTTATTACAGGTAGAAAAATAATATTTTTAAATACAGAAATCAAAAAAAATATTTTTGTATTGTAATATTAATTTATTTGCATTGAATTTTTTTTTTTTACAGATGTGGTTAATGGAGAGGATAGGATTAATTAGCCCTCCGGACGACATTGAAAATTATACGCCCACTTTCTTTGTGAGAAGAAAGAAGCGCATCCCTAAAATTGGGCGCCATGGGTGGAAGAAAGTCTTTGAATCACGTGATTTCGCTATCAAGTGGGTCATCCCATGGTGGAAAATAAAAAGGATGGTTGGTTTTAACAAGAAACCTTTCTGCCGTCTTCCAAGCTCGTCTCGCGTGACATATTATTACCCCTTCAGAGTAAAAAGACAATATGGCTTGATTCAAAATATTCCTTCCAGGGATCTTCGCCCTCCCTATGAGTATCCCGTATCTCAAGAAGTGGATAAATTTGACACTTACTAGAGCGCTAGACCTTTATGGGAAGTGATTACCCAAAAGGTTCCCCCTTCTTTACCTAATGATGTAAAGAAGTGGTTGCTGAAGAAGTCTTCAATTGATCAGGGTAGAACCGATGTGAAGAATCGTCTAGGTGACAGGGTGACACCGGCCAAGGAACGCTTAGGTGCAAGAATTGAGTTCAAGACACCTACAATGCCTAAGAAGAAGAATACTACTAAACACAAGGGGAAAAGGAAAGCTACAGACAAGAAGGCTTGGGTGGAAAAGAAGCATGGGGTGCTAGCTGAAGGAGAAACAATCTATTCTAAAATTGAATGTAGGTCCTCTAAAGGATGCCTACTAGCTAAAGTAATGGATGAAGAGGAGGAGGCGGAAAAGAATTGGAAAAGAGCAAAGAAGGAGAAGAAAGACTAGAACATTGCTTAGCTTTAGATTTATTAGATTCTTAATTTTTATTTAAAGTTAATTTATTTCAGCCTTATTTGAATTCCATTAACAATGCAATTTTGTTTTATTAATGAAATTTCAGCTTTCAATTAAATTTTACTTTAAATTTATTTTATTAAAGCAATGAAAAAACCGAAAAGAAATTAATTTTCCAGAAATTCTTCGAGTACGGAAGTCGAAAATTTTCCGAAAAACACCGAAATTCGCCCAGATTTTATGACTGAATTGGCGTCAGTAACTGCAGATTGGCGCCAGCTATTGAGGTCTGGCGCCAGGCGCCAATACCATCGTCTGGCGCTAATGGATTTTGGCTGGCGCCAGACTTTGTTCTGTGACGCCAGTTGCTTTTCCGACTTTTATTGACTTTTTGTTGATTCTGGAACGCGGAGATGTCGAAAAACAAAGTGGCCGCACCCGTAATGGGTTGCCTACGTATCCTTTCCTAAGGAATCAGGCCGAACGTAGCTCTCTTGAGTGTCCTACTCAAGTAACTATGGGTAGTATTTTTTAAGTTGGTCAAGATTGGTCATGTTTGAGAATTCATTGCCATCCATGTCAGTTAATTTTGCTGCACCACCTGACAGGATTGTTTTGACAATGTAGGGGCCAGACCAATTAGGTCTAAACTTTCCCCTTGGATCTAAAACATTTTTCCTTAGCGCTTTTAATACCAAATCTCCTACTTTGATATTTCTCGCCTTGACCTTCTTATTAAATTGTCTAGCCATACGAGTTTGATAGCACTGGGTGTGATGTAGAGCTTCTAGTCGTTTTTTGTCGAGTAGAATCAATTCTTCATATCGTGCCCTAGTCCATTCGACTTCATCGAATTTACTCTCTAGCACAATACGTAGAGATGGTATTTCTAGTTCGACAGGTTGTACGGCATCCATTCCATATACCAAAGAAAATGGTGTATTTCCTGTTGACGTACGGATTGACGTGCGATAACCCTACAATGCAAAGTGAAGCTTGTCAGGCCAATCCTTATAATTTTCTGTCATTTTCTCGATGATAGTCTTTAAATTCTTATTAGCTGCCTCGACTGCTCCGTTTGCTTGAGGTCTATAAGGAGACGAATGATGATGTTGGATACCATATTTATTTAGCAAATCTTCACATTCGGCTTGAAAGTGAGTTCCATTGTCACTTATCATTTCATGTGGAACTCCATATCGACAAATGATATTCCTCTCGATAAAAAGTGCTACATGTTTTGCGGTAAGTTTAGCATATGATTGCGCTTCAACCCAATTCGTAAAGTAATCAATTGCTACTAGAATAAATTCATGCCCTCCTGTCCCTGGGGAGTGATCTTACCGATTATGTTAATTCCCCATGTAGAGAATGGCCAAGGTGACGTGTAGGTGTAGAGCAAAGATGGAGGAACGTGTTGTAAATTAGCGTAAATTTGACACTTAGGGCATCTTTTCACATATTGATGGCAGTCCCTATTCATGGTAGTCCAATAATACCCTTCTCGCATTATTTTCTGGACTAACATTTTGCCATTTATATGAGTTCCACAGATTCCTTCGTGGACCATTCTCATTATTCTTTGTGCATCCACCTTCCCTACACATAGGAGAGCTCGATCTTTAGGTACCCTTTTATGTAGCTCGTTGTCTATGAGTACATATTGAGAAGCCAAAAGTCTCAAGGCTCGTTTTGCTCTTTTGTCAGCATGAGGAGGGTATTCTCCCTTGGTGACATAGTTGAGAATGTATGTGTACCATGGTTCTTCTTCTTGTTCTTCATCTTCATCTTGGACTGGGTCATCGTCTTCTATAGCCTGTATATATGCCGGTTTGTGCCTTTTTTCGATAGTTAGAGGCATTTGCTCGATATTCGTGGGAATCCTAACCATTGAGGCTAATCTTGCCAAGGAATCAACAAATTGGTTTTCTTCTCTAGGTAGATATGTGTATTCTACCTTCTCTAACTAATCGGTAAGAGTTTCCAGATAAGTTTGGTAAGGGGCTAGGCTTTCGCTCCTTACTTTCCACCTTTTAGATATTTGATTGATGATTAGAGAGGAATCTCCGAATATCCTTAACTTATTTACTCCCAATGGCAGGGCTGTTTCAAGGCCTACCACGCATGCTTCATATTCAGCAACATTGTTGGTAACGTCGAAATCAAGCTTTATTGAGATTGGGACGTGTTCTTCTTTAGGTGATACTAGTAGCACTCCGACACCACATCCGTTTTGGTTTGAGGCTCCGTCGAAATACAAGGTCCAAGTATCATCTTCGGTGACCATCAAATCTTCATCTGGAAATTCATTGTCCTGTATTGGTGTCGAGTCTTCTATTGGAAAATCTGCCAAAAAGTCTGACACCACAGATCCTTTAATAGCTTTTTGTGGCATAAACCGCACATCAAACTGGGCTAAGTTGACTATCCATATTGAAATACGTCCATTGAGCGTTGATTTCTCGAATAAGTATTTGAGTGGATCTAATCGAGATACCACAAAAACGGTATGCACTAACATGTAATGTCTCAACTTAGTTGTGGCCCATACCAAAGCGAGGCACAATTTCTCGAGTGGTGTATAGCATGTTTTGTATTCGAGCATCTTCTTACTTAAGTAATAGATTATATTCTCTTTGTTTTCTACCTCTTGTGCTAGCATGGCTCCCATTGTCTCCTTGGTAACCGTCAAATATAACCTAAGAGGTATTCCGGGAAGTGTTGGCGCTAATACGGGAGGATTTGCGAGATAGGCTTTGATTAGGTCAAAGGCTTCTTAACATTCGTCATCCCATATTACTGGTACATTCTTCTTGAGCTTTTTGAAGATTGGTTCACATATCGTTGTTAGTTTTGATATGAACCTGCTTATGTATTGCAACCGGCCAATGAATCCTCGAATCTGTTTCTCGGTCTTGGGCGGTGGAATCAACATGATTGCTTTAATCTTGGTTGGATCTATCTCTATTCCTCTAGAGCTTATGGCGTACCCCAAGAGCTTGCCTGAGGTGACTCCAAAAGCACATTTTGATGGATTTAACCTCATATTGTATTTTCTTAGCCTTTCGAAAAATTTCCTTAAGGCTACTTGATGGCCTGGACGGTCCTTTGATTTCACAATCATGTCGTCGACATATACTTCAACTTCTTTGTGCATCATGTCATGGAGCAAGGCAGTTGCTGCACGTTGGTAAGTAGCACCTGCGTTTTTCAACCCAAATGGAATTACCGTGTAACAGTAAGTGCCCCATGGTGTGATAAAAGTTGTCTTCTCCATGTCTTCTTCCGCCATGAGAATCTGATTTTACCCTGCGTATCCGTCCATGAATGAGAGAAGCGCGTGATTTGCTGTGTTGTCTACCAGAATATCGATGTGTGGCAAAGGGAAGTCGTCCTTTTGACTTGCCTTATTTAGATCTCGATAGTCGACACACATCCTTACCCTTCCGTCTTTCTTTGGAATTGGGACGACGTTGGCGACCCATTCGGGGTCCAAGACTCCCTTAATCAAGGTCAAGACATGTGTTTTGGTGTGTGTATTGAGTGTAAGTGACATGCTTGGACTCTTGTGTAAGACCATGGGACTTAGTGCCTAAACTCGAATATTAATTCAATTAAGCATTATTGCCAGCAAAACTAACCGAATTAAGCAGGAAACTGATTAATTAGACATTAGGTGATGACTCGACAAATAATCCGAACTGTCGGCCAAGCGACAGGACTGGCGTCACAATATAGTGGTTGGCGCCAGACTTTTTATTAAATTTCTAGCGCTACACATCATACAGTGGCGCTACAGCTCAAATTTTGGCACCAATATTGGAGCCTCGGTCTAGGACTGTTTTCGATATTATTAGTCAATTGGGGTATGCCTAAAGTCGTACTAGGTCAATTCCGATTAAAAGAAGAAAAAACTTTATTGACTCGAATTAATTAATTAATTAATTAATTAGGCAAAGTTCTTTAAGTCATTAATTATAATCTCAACACAAATCAACAAACGGTTAAGAAGAGCATATGATATATATGCACAACAAATAATGCACAATTAGGCAAGTAGGCACAATATGATGCAATGTGTTCGCAACCTAATCATGGCTCTAGTTCTCTAAAGTTCGGGATATGGTTTAGTCAAATAGGGTCCATGGTTAATCGTCCAGATGCACCGCGTAGAAGCCTAACCGTGAAGGGTTAACGCGTGTGGATAGAACACCGCGAGTTTTTAGAAAAAAACTCACCTCCATGGTTTGGTGAATTCAACCTCTCAGATGTACCCTTTGTTGCCAGGAGCATTCAATCAGGTAGATAGAGCATGAATTCCCAGAGGGTTATGTCCATATGTAGAACAGATATAGGTTTCAGAAAAATGAGAAAAAATTCAATCAGGAAGTAGGATCGAGCAAACAATACGAAAAACCGGTCGAAATTAGAACGCATATTTCTGGCTCGGTATTGGGGGAAATTGGCGCCAGCAAACAGAGACTGGCGCCAACTTTTAACTATAGCGCCTGACGCCAATACTAGCGTCTGGCGCTACGGCAAAAAGTGTGGCGCCAAGCTCTGGCCCCTGACGCTACTTCCCACATGCCTCAGCAGCTTTCTGTGCTCAATAAAATCATCCAGTTTCGCGCGGTGTTATTTCAGTCCTAGTTGTGAAAGACATTTCTCAAATTTCCTATGTGTAAAATCCTATGTTTTTGACTCATTACGGATGGTCTTTCCAATGAGAACCTTTTTATGCATATGACAATAATGTTAATCAAAATTACGCACATGAAATACTTAGAACTTTTCGAGTCTCATCCACTCATTCTAAATCATTTCCGAAACAAATTCAGGAATTAAAATAGAAATCCTCCCCAGTGGAGTCGCCAAAAACTGTAGGGAATAATTTCAAGCCTTTAAAAATCCCACTAGCTTGAACCCCACTGTGATCATACACTAAAGTACGGTGGCGTCCAAAAGGGAAGAAGATAGAGCAAAAGAGTCGCCAACAAGTTTTTAAGGAACTTGTAAACCGTTCATAGGATGAATGTTACACCCCTTAACGATCCAAGAGATCGTCAACTCCATAAGGTTATGAACCAAATAAGGGTTCATGGATGATGGTACAAATCCAACCTAAAAGAGATTGAACCTGCTCTAATAATAGGCCTCTACTTTATTCTGATCGTATTCATGTGCGCTTTCTGACTAACATGCAATCAATAGGATTAACCCTAAACCTGTTTAATCTATGTTGGTTGAATTTAATGCACAAATAAACTATTATTGGCGATCACTTGAATTTATAATCACAATTAACCCTAACAAGATTATTAATTATCTTATTAACCGTGGTTACAAATAAAAATTCCCTTTAAGCATGCAAAAAAGGTGATCAAGCAATAAAGAATATAAAATAATACGCATATCAAGCAACATAAATAAATAATCAACATCATGAATAATAATAATATCAATCATAATCAATAATCATGTTAAAGCATAACAAGATCCTAGGCATGATACTAACAAGATTAATAACAAACCCTAGCATGTCACTAAGAAATAAAAATCAAAGCTTTGGCCCTAACATGATACTAACAATCATAAATATTAGGAAGAATATAGGAAGCATCGTACTTTTAATCATACTTAATATTAAAGATACCCTAGACATGATACTAGGAATCAAAATAACGATCTAAGCATGATTTCTACATCATAATATCAATTAATCAATTAAAGTACTTACTTGGATGCCTCGTACCTCTTTCTAATAACAAAATACACGCGTTAGTAACTTCAAGGAAAATAATAATCAAAGCAATTAAATTAAATAATTGAAAGAGAGATTTGGGACCAAACCCTCAGAAATTAAAACCTTTCACGTCTAGGGCGAAGGCAACTTCGAATATGGCTAGGCGTTTCTGAATCTTGTGAATGCGAAATTTTGTATGAAAAAGCAAGGTTTAGAAAAGAATACTAAAGGATTAATGTTATTGAAAATTGATGAATGAATGATGTAGATGATGAATGAAGAGAATTAATGAATGGTAATTGATGAATAATATTGTGAATGAAGAGAGTTGATTATTGGTAATTGATGATGAAAACGGAGTTTTTGATACGATATTTATAGAGAAAATCATCCAAAAAAGATAATTTATCAAAACAGAGTTTGAAGACCACAAAACAACCTTGGCGCCAGCCTTGGCTCATTGGCGTCAGGACCAGTGGCTAGCGCAAGGCGCCAATAGCTAACGTCTGGCGCCAATCCTGATTCCAGGCGCCAAGGCCTGGGGTTGGACGCCAAATTAGATTTCAACGCGTTTTCGAAAATCCGATAAATTTCCCGTACTGGAAGATAAAATAATATAATTTCAGTCGAAAATGCTATTTGATCTTGATTAAAACTCTGAAGAATCCTAATTGAATTAAGAATGATAAGACCTTCTAGAATGTTCTAGAAGACCAAAACCATTCCTAATTACGTTAGGAATGATAAATCATATTAGGCCCTCCCCTAGATCATTGGGTCGTACTTAAAGCTCAAACCGGGCCCAGTTTAGTAAATTAGCCATAACTTCCTCAATATTCATCGGAATTGGGCTTATAATATATCGTTGGAAAGGTCTTTGCAAACCCCATCCAACTACACCACTACCGGACCCATATCATGGACCAACCAAACTGGATTGGCTGTTTTCTTAAAATAAAGTTTTCAAAAACAGAGAGAAGAGAAAAGAAAAGAAACTTTCCGCAACACCAGACCTTTCCACACTTTCGTTTCATTCGATTATAATTCTACGTGAAAGGTACTCATCACCGGGTTTGGTTTTGGGGAGGCACAAATGGGTGTCTACAGTGACGAATGCCGTCTTTGCTCGATCGTCGGGGTGCATGAAGATCTGATGATACCCCGAGAATGCGTCCATGAAACTAAGCAAGGCATGTCCACTTGTCGAGTCAACTAGCTGATCGATCCTCTGCAAGGGATAGAAATCCTTCGGACAAGCCTTATTTAGGTCCGTGAAGTAAACGCACATTCTCCAGGTGCCATTGGCCTTCTGAACCATCACCACATTTGCCAGCCATTCTGGATATTGGCAAGGCTCGATGAAGCCTACGTCCAGCAACTTTTTTACCTCGGCTGCGATGTCTTGGTTCTTATTAGCGGAGTAATTCCGCTTCTTTTGCTTAATTGGCCGACACGTTGGGTCAACATTAAGCTTATGGGAGATGAGGTCTGGACTTATCCCGGGCATATCAGCTGCCGAGAAAGCAAACACATCTCTGTTGTCTCGAAGGAGCTGAATAAGTTCACAACGGGTGTTCGGATTGAGGTTCATCCCGATTGTTACACATTTCTCAGAGTCTCCTTCGGTCAGCTCAACCGTTTCGGTCTGCTGGTCCATGTCCATTGCTGATGGGCTGGACTCCTCACAATCTGGCCTGCTTTCTATGTCAGCGGGTGTCCCAGACTTCTTCGGCTGGCTCCCTGAGTGTTTCGGCTCAGATGAAGAGCTAGCCTTTTCCTTTTTTGGCCCTTTTTCTCTAGGCACAGAACCTTGGGCCGAAGCACTTAGACCCTTCGGCTTTTTTGTGTTCGGCCCTCTTTCTTTTTCTTTCTCCTCCTCATCCTCATCGTCGTCATCTGGGCGACTAGTGGATGGCTTGAGGTAGTTGCACCTTCGGGCGTCCTTTTGGCTGCCCTGGATCCTTTCGGGGAAGCTGGCGTCTGAGATGTAAATCATCAGCTGATGATAGGTTGAGACGACCCCTTGGATCTCATGAATTATGGGTCTCCCCAAAATCACGTTGTACACTGAAGGAGCGTCAATGACCAAAAATTCAGTCATGACGTTCCTGGCTGCCTCATCGCAGCCAATGGTGACAGGAAGTGTCACCTTCCCGTCTGGATAAGTTGAAGCCCCGTTGAATCCGGATACCAGGTAGGGTACCGGCGTAAGGTGCTTGGGCTTCAACTTAATTTGATTGTAGGCCTTTCGGAACAGGATGTTTGCTCCACTGCCACCATCAACAAGAACCTTGCTGACGTCGTGGTTGGCCACCGTGGCGATGATCACCAGCGGGTCCTCATGAGGGAATGTTACCCCCCGGCAGTCGGCGGCTGTGAACGTCATGTTCAGCACCGGCAATTGGGGAGGCTGAATGTCAGCGTTGTTCACCTGGTGGGTCAGAGCCCTGAGGTGTCGCTTGTGCTCCCTCCGAGAACATATTCCTCCCGAGATAACATTGATTGGAGAGAATTTTCCCTCCGCATTTTTGTTGTTCTTCCGGGGGAAGTCAAGGTCCTGCCGAGAGTCCTTTGCTGACTTCTCGGCCTCCTTTTTCTCGTGGTGATCCGCGATGTATTTTTTCAAGTATCCCTTCCGGACCATGTCCTCGATCTGGTCCTTCAGCTGGATACATTCCTCGGTGTTATGTCCCGGTGATTCATGGAACTCGCACCACTGATTTTTTTTTTTTCGCTGATACCACTCTGGGAGTGGTCTCGGCTTTCTGAAACTCTGCTCCTCCTTCGTCACACTGTAAATTTTGGCGCGTGGAAGAGAGAGTGGAGTGTAGGACTCATATCTGCCTGCGAATGGGGCAGATTTTTCCTTCCTCGGCTCGTTGGCCGAAGATTTCTCCGAGGCTTTCGCCTTTCCTTTCGTCTTCTGGCCTTGGCCTTCGGACGGTTGTTTTTGTTTCCCACTCCCAGATTGGGGTTGGGCTTTTGTTTTATTCCACTCCTCGGCTCGGATGAATTTATCCGAGGCGTTCAGAGCTTCCTCCAAGGTCTGCGGGGTGTGCATGACCATGAAGTCTAGGAACTTCCCGGGCTGAAGGCCATTCTGCATTGCAAAAACAGCTAGCCCTTGGTCCAGCTGAGAGACGCTGGATGACTCGTTGCTGAAACGGGTCAGGTAGTGCCGGAGACTCTCGGTCTCCCCTTGCTGCAGGCTCATGAGCTCAGCAGTGGTTTTCTCTCGGCGGTTTGCCGTGGAGAATTTGCTCTTAAACTTGGTGGACAGGTCGTCCCACCCTGTTATAGAGCCCTCCTTTACTCCCTTGGAGATCCACGCTTGCACGACCCCCTTAGGAGTGGTGGGAAAGTATTTGCACCAGGTCGCTTCGGACCTTGGGCAGAGATGCATGTGCCCCTCGTAGGAGGCGATATGGTCCTTCAGATCCGAAGTCCCATAGTATGTGATGTGCGACGGTATTTTAACCGTGGGCACATGCTCTTCCAGAATCCATTGCTCGAATGGGGAACTGGTGGGTAGCATAACGACCTTGCCTTTGTTCTTGGCCGAAGGGACCGCGCTCCGCCCTCCTAGGGAGGTAGGAGTGGTTTTCGTCCCTGGCTGGGAAGTCTGGGCCTTGGCTACAGGGAACGAGAGGCGGCTGTGCACACTCGGCTCCCTGCCGCCGAGTCGGTCGAGTACGCTTCGGTGGACAGTCTCAGGTTGCTCTCGGCGAGCAGATTCTGGCCGAGAGGCTGAGCTGCTGCTCTTGTGCGTTTCTGGCCGAGAGGTCGAGGATCCTTTGAAAAATTGAGGGTTCTTTTTCCTCTCTCTTTTAGTTCTCCAAGTATCCTCTTCCCACTCTTCCAGCTCCCGGAAGGAGGGAGGCTTCCCCCCATCACGGTCTAGCTTCCTCCGCTGATGCCTGGTATGCGGAGGAGTTCGAGCACGAGGTGGAGGCATATTTTGTGCCCTCATTGCCTCCATGAGCACCGCCAGCGCTCTCGCCACTTCCTCCGAACTGGGCCCCGTCAAAGGGGTCCTCGGCTGAGTGTGAGAGTGAGAGTGGATGGTCAAATGTTGGCTTTGGGGCACTGAATGAGTCCTATGATCGGACTGACCTCTGTTAGACCGAGGTGGACTCGGTTTATGATGAGAGTTGTGAATTACGGGAAAAAGGGAATCCTCCCGGTATGATCCTCCCCCCGAACTGGCACCCTTGGAAGAGTTCCGGTCCGGTGAGGGTGATGGTGTAGGAGTTTTAGGCCTTTCGTCTGCTCCTTGACGAAGGCTTTGCTCTTGCGGTTCTTAGTCATTGCTACTAAGATGATTGCAAGATGATTTTGATTGGCTTAAAGATTTTTGAAAGTCATCCCCACAGACGGCGCCAAATTGTTTCGGATGAAAACAATGGGACCCTGCCGAAGGTCCGATGAAGTGGACGAAGACTGGTCCGGTCCAATGGATACTGGGCCGAAGGTTTCCTGAACAGCAAACACACGTAAACTGGCCTTGGTGCCGGATAATTAGGTCGTTGGACTAACTACCCTCAACCAAACAATATTTATAAACCTACACCTACACTAAACAAGTTTAGTGGTAAGTAGAGGGTCGAACCACGGAGACGACATAAACACTATCAACACCACCACCAATTAAGCTAGGTCAAAGAGATAGGATGGATAGAACAATAAACAAAAATGAGATTTATATTAAGTTAAACTAACACCAAGGGAGAGGGTCAAACATGACAATGATCTTCAATAAAGTTAGGCAATGGAAATGAGTTTACATGCAAACCAAATATCTCATATAAGGCAATACCAACAATACCATCTAACCACCTATCGGGGTCAAAGGCTTTCCCAACTTAACACATGCTCATACTATCGTCATAAGCTGTGAAAGTTAAGGTTTTTGCATAGAATCGATCACCTAATGGATATCCCTAAGTTACACTATCGTCATAACTTAGTTCAATCCACCCAATTACAACACATGATTGGCCATTCACATGGAGTAATTAGTAAAACATGGTTACAAGGTATATTTAATCACATATAACCAACATTTGTCTAGCCTAATACATTCAAGATTCACCACATGCTATCACCAATCCCTTAGTAAAGGGAATTACTCACTAATCATGAACAACTAACACAAAACCCAACAAGAAGAACAAAGAGAAGCAATTAAACTAAACAACTACTCTAATCAAGCAAGAAATTAAGAAAGAACAATAAATGAGATAGAGTTTAGAATGCTCATTGAAGTATTGAAAAGGAATCCAAAACAATGTCACTTTGCATCTTCATCTTCTTCAATCCACCATTGAAGCTCTTCACTTTCTCTCTCTAAAATACCCTAAATTACTCTTAATCTACATTGTAAAGTATAAAAACAAAGATTAAAACTAAATCTAAGCCTAATTTATGTGAAGATTGATGGAGAGATGTTAGGGTTTAACCCCTCAAAGAGGAGAGAGAAAACCCCAAAGAAACCCACCACCAAAACTTCTCAAAAAGAGGAGAGGAAGAAGCGTTTAAAAGACCCGTAGCTGCTCGTGCGCGCCCGCGATATTTGCCTGCGCGCCCGCGCACTGGGATTGGCCTGACAGCGACATTTATTTTCAAACGGCCATAACTTCTGTTCTAGGAGGCTTCTGTGGGCGTGAAACCTACCGTTGGAAAGCTCTTTAAGTCTAGTTTCCAATGCAACTTGAATCACCTCAATCCAATTTGTAGATCAAAAGTTATGGCTAAAAGAGTGAACAAAGGTTAGTTTCGGAGTTCAGGCCCTTGAGCGCCCGCGCCTATCTTAGGAGCGCCCGCGCCTATCTTAGGCGCGCCCGCGCCTAAGCCGCGCCCAAATCGCGCCTACATTCTGCCTCCTTCAATATTTTCAACCCCAATGTTAGGCACGCCCGCGCTTGGTTTGGCGCGCCCACGCCATTCTGAAAGCACGACCCGCGCTGTCCGTATGGCCTTGCTTGCTTGCTCCTTAACTTCCTTTGTAGCTCTTCAAATGAACTCCAATTCTCCAAGCTCTTCATTCTATTAAAATCAACTCCAAAAGCCTACAAAACACGAGGAAAAGCACAAAAACATAATAAAGGGAGAAACGGAGCAAAAGGGGTACAAACAAGGGACAAACGTAGAAAAATACCGCAATTAGAGGATCTAAATAGTGGCATAAATGCCACTTATCAAATTCCCCCACACTTGCCTCTTGCTTGTCCTCAAGCAAGAACAAAAGCAGAAACAAAAAGAAAGAAAAAGGATCTAATAACACTAAAAGGAGAGGGGTGAAAAAGAATATACACTAACTCACTTTCGTAGGAATCACGGTTGTTTTTAGCGTAAACAACAAGCCATTTAAACCTCAAAGTCGCCTTTGAGGACGAGTGTGCTCTCGTAAGGGTTTCCAAAGAGTTTAACCCATAACTCTACACATAAAGCAACACAAACAAGGCAATGCATAGACAAATAAAATAAACACAAAAACAAGACGTTCTTGGTGGACTTTTTGGAACGAAACAAGCACCAATGAATGCACAACTTTCTAAACAAATAAGGGTATGCACGTTCCAAGATGTTTAGGGTTGAAAGAAACATAGACTAAGCTAAGCATAGAGAACTAAGAGCCGTACAATTCACCTTTCATCCCAAACTAGCTAGCCGCGTTCTCTCCACTAGCTTCAAGTCAACCATTAGGTGGGCTTCTCATGGTTCCTCGAAGGAACCGGAAAAAGATAAAGAAATGAAAACGATGAGAAGGTTATCCCGACGTCTTGGCTATGCACTCTCTCTCTATAAGCTTGACAACTATCTTCCTCCATCGATAAAGACTAAACTCTATAGGGTCTAAAGGTCTTTTATTGGTTGTAAGGGTATGCTTGGGGTGTAAGGTGGGAAAAATTTTGAAAAAATTTAAAAATTTGGTGGTATTCCCCCACACTTATTCAATAAACACACACTAACAAGACTAAGAAACAGGACTCCCCCACACTTGAACGGAGCATTGTCCTCAATGCTCAAACACGAGGGATATGATTTTTTTATTTTTTTTTTTTTTTTTTTTTTTTTGGTCCTTACCTTATTTGAGTAAGGACGGATTTTCATAAGCATTTGCTCTTATTTCACTGAATAGAAACACAGTTTACTCACTTGCTTGACCAAAGAACTACAACTTTCTCATTTGCGTTCAAAATCAACACAAAACAATTCTCAAACCAACATGCTTCACATAAACAAAAGGTTTAGGGGAACAAAAGGTCATTCGGTTTGTAATGTGGCTCAAAATCAAGAAAGGGAAATAGGCTCAAAGGGTTAGCAAGAGGGGCAAATTTAAAAGAAAACCAATTTTGTAACAAAACAAAAAGAAGGATAAGAAAATGAAAAATGCCTATTTCCTCCCTTAAAGGGTTCGGTCACGATCTCGGGTAGATAGAAGTCAAACTCTGGATTGAAAAATGCATAACCAAGGATCCAAATATGCCACTCAACAAAGTTGATGAAGGCTAGAACAAATAAACCTCACACGGGATTTGTATAGCAATTACCGACCTAAGGGTTCATATCCACCATGGAGAGCGACACCGTCTTACCACAACCATGGATTAAGGCTACAAGTATCCCAAAGTTCTTAAAACCGCTACCTTAGCATTAAAATATGTTTAACTCAACCCAAAACACTCTCAAACCGTGCATACCATTACCAATTAGGAAGGAAAACATTCAAGGACACAAGTTCAAAGTAGTAAGACCAAAACAAGAACGGATCAAAATACATATGCAAACTTGCCTTGTTTTCAAAGGAAAAGACGCTATACAAACAAATATTCACAAAACGAGAACAACTTGAGAATGTATATACAAATTGCGCTAGAAGAGAGCATGATCAACGACAAAGCCATGCATACCAAAAGTCAAGTCAATAAGGCACTCATGGCCATCCAAATATAGAATAACCAAAGTCAAAAATAAACCTTGGTATGTATGGGGGGTAAATCAAGCAATCAAGAGACCAAGAAAGGGAAGAAGGAAACAACAAAACCACAAACATGTATCTTTCAAACCACATGCAAATAAGAAGGTAAAGCAATAAAAAAAAAAATGGAAAGAGTGAACCAAATGATAGGTGGGTGTGAAACCCGCAAATGAACTCATTTTCATCATTTCCATCTAATTACTCTTCTTTGGTGCTTCAACTTCCAATCACAAGCATTCCTTGGTTTGTTTCTTCTTATGGTTCCCGATCCAAGGTCATGAGAAAAAGTATAGACATCAAGTAACTATATACAAAGAGAAACAAGAGGAAAACAAAATTAAAAGAAATAAGGAAAAGTAAAAGCAATAAAAACACGGGTTACTTCCCGAGAAAGTCTTGTTTAAGGTCCAATATTGACCTTATTAGTAAATAACCGGACAAAGAACGCAAAAGCTTGTCATATGCATCGGAAAATATTTCATGAAAAAGAGCATAAGTGATGCTCATATGACAAGCAAGCACAAAGTTGAAAGAAACTCTATGCTTGAGGGGAGGGGGAAAAGAAAAATCAAAAGAATCAAAAGAAAAATCAAAAGAAAAATTAAAATAAGAAAAAGAAAAAGAGGGAACAAACTCATTTAGTTGCATTTTGGAAGGTGAAAGCTCATCATTGAAATCAAAAGTAAGGCCATGGTGGTATAGAGAGGCAAGGGGCTCCTCAATTGGTTTATTTTTGAGAAAATATGGTAGTGAGATGGGAAAAGAAGGAATATTGCTAAACTTCCTTGAAAAAGGGATGTAAGTTGAAGGGGTTTGAATTGGGATCGCACTCACCACCTCAATTACACCACCTAGCATTGAATCACAAGCTTTCTCTTCCAACTCATCTTCAATACCCTCAAAGATTTTCGATGTATTCTCAATCACCAATTGGGATATTTCACTCTCAACAAGAGCATGATCATCATTGCTAACATTCCCCAAGTCACCATGAATGAACATCGGTATCTCATCATCACCTAAACCAAAATTTTCTCTAAGCAACCTCAAATGAATGTTTAATTGCATCAATTTTGTATCGTCAATGGGTTGCGAAGAGTTTTGAGGCTCAAATTGGGTGGAGGGGTTGGTATTCACGAAGTCATGAAAAATCTCACCATCCATACTCCCTCCATCACTTTCAAAATCATCATCCTCAATCACATTCTCAAATTCCAAATGAGTTGTCTCACTCTCTTGATTACCCTTAGGCTCACTCAAATGGGAGGAGGGAGAAGAAGGAAAGGCATCCTCTTGGGATGAGGCTAGTTGGGAAATTTTACTTTCCATCATTTTAATCCAAGCTTCCCTTTCATTCCTCTCTTCATCTTGTTTTCTCATAAACTCCTTAAGCATCTCCATACACTCTTCTTCCTTCGATCTCCCCACTGAATTACCCTCACAAAAAGGCTCATTAGACACATAAGGGAACTCATTAGGAATCGTGTATGAAAAAGGAAAGGAAGATGAAGAATTATGCATTTGAGAATTTTGGGTGTGTGAAGCATCATTGGAATTCATGCACATAATTGATGAACATTGAAAAATATCATGAACATTATCAACATTGGGATGCATCTCATTACAATTAGCATACAAAAGGGAAGGGTTGCCATCATGCATCAAGGGATCATCATGGGGAACATAAGAATCATCATTAGAGTTTATGCAAGAGTTAGAAAAATCACGACAATTATCATAATTATCTTGCTCATTGCTATCCCGAGCAAACCACAAATAGAAATCCCAAGCCTCATCCGAAGATGTGGCTCGAAATTCACCATTAAATATGTTTTCAACCACCCCCCTAGTGTACTCATTCAAACCCCAATAAATTATCTCACAAGACTCCCTTAAAGTACAACCAAGGTAATTAGAGAAGTCTTCAAACCTATTAAAGTATACCCAAAAGGGCTCATATTCAAATTGAGGCAAAGAAGGACATGACATTTTATTTTGGACAAATTGATCCATGACTCAATGAGGCAAAACAAATAGCAACCAAATAAGAAAGCTCAAATATTTTTGGAATTTCCCCTTTTTGTTTCCTTTTTTTTTTTAAACAAAAAAATAAACAAAAAGAAAAGAAAATATTCGCAAAGACCTAGACTCAATAAGGTAATACAACAATAATGGAAGCCGTCCCCGGCAACGGCGCCATTTTGGTGCCGGATAATTAGGTCGTTGGACTAACTACCCTCAACCAAACAATATTTATAAACCTACACCTACACTAAACAAGTTTAGTGGTAAGTAGAGGGTCGAACCACGGAGACGACATAAACACTATCAACACCACCACCAATTAAGCTAGGTCAAAGAGATAGGATGGATAGAACAATAAACAAAAATGAGATTTATATTAAGTTAAACTAACACCAAGGGAGAGGGTCAAACATGACAATGATCTTCAATAAAGTTAGGCAATGGAAATGAGTTTACATGCAAACCAAATATCTCATATAAGGCAATACCAACAATACCATCTAACCACCTATCGGGGTCAAAGGCTTTCCCAACTTAACACATGCTCATACTATCGTCATAAGCTGTGAAAGTTAAGGTTTTTGCATAGAATCGATCACCTAATGGATATCCCTAAGTTACACTATCGTCATAACTTAGTTCAATCCACCCAATTACAACACATGATTGGCCATTCACATGGAGTAATTAGTAAAACATGGTTACAAGGTATATTTAATCACATATAACCAACATTTGTCTAGCCTAATACATTCAAGATTCACCACATGCTATCACCAATCCCTTAGTAAAGGGAATTACTCACTAATCATGAACAACTAACACAAAACCCAACAAGAAGAACAAAGAGAAGCAATTAAACTAAACAACTACTCTAATCAAGCAAGAAATTAAGAAAGAACAATAAATGAGATAGAGTTTAGAATGCTCATTGAAGTATTGAAAAGGAATCCAAAACAATGTCACTTTGCATCTTCATCTTCTTCAATCCACCATTGAAGCTCTTCACTTTCTCTCTCTAAAATACCCTAAATTACTCTTAATCTACATTGTAAAGTATAAAAACAAAGATTAAAACTAAATCTAAGCCTAATTTATGTGAAGATTGATGGAGAGATGTTAGGGTTTAACCCCTCAAAGAGGAGAGAGAAAACCCCAAAGAAACCCACCACCAAAACTTCTCAAAAAGAGGAGAGGAAGAAGCGTTTAAAAGACCCGTAGCTGCTCGTGCGCGCCCGCGATATTTGCCTGCGCGCCCGCGCACTGGGATTGGCCTGACAGCGACATTTATTTTCAAACGGCCATAACTTCTGTTCTAGGAGGCTTCTGTGGGCGTGCAACCTACCGTTGGAAAGCTCTTTAAGTCTAGTTTCCAATGCAACTTGAATCACCTCAATCCAATTTGTAGATCAAAAGTTATGGCTAAAAGAGTGAACAAAGGTTAGTTTCGGAGTTCAGGCCCTTGAGCGCCCGCGCCTATCTTAGGCGCGCCCGCGCCTAAGCCGCGCCTACATTCTGCCTCCTTCAATATTTTCAACCCCAATGTTAGGCACGCCCGCGCTTGGTTTGGCGCGCCCACGCCATTCTGAAAGCACGACCCGCGCTGTCCGTATGGCCTTGCTTGCTTGCTCCTTAACTTCCTTTGTAGCTCTTCAAATGAACTCCAATTCTCCAAGCTCTTCATTCTATTAAAATCAACTCCAAAAGCCTACAAAACACGAGGAAAAGCACAAAAACATAATAAAGGGAGAAACGGAGCAAAAGGGGTACAAACAAGGGACAAACGTAGAAAAATACCGCAATTAGAGGATCTAAATAGTGGCATAAATGCCACTTATCAGGCCTCGGGGGTGGATCCGAGGAAGACCCCTCCGATGCCGAAGTCAAACAGTGTATTTAGAGAGGAAGCTATGCCAGAGATTTAATGCTTGAGGCTTTTGTGTATATCATAAATGAATGAATTGAAGGCTTATATACCTTTGCATATGAGGAGAGGAGAGTAATTGGGCCCTTAAATAGTCATGGGCTGACCATGGCAATTCGGACCAAAGGACTCCTGGCTGACTTGGCTTGATTGGAGGCTCGGGCCTTGACTTTGGAATATTGGATCATTTAATGACCAGGCCCAATGAGACAATTGGACCAAAATAAATGACTAGGCCCAATTAGATAAATTGGACCCAAACATATATTGTTCCAGGTTTTGAACGCAAATCACTGAATAAACTACAAAGTATTTCTAGTGATTTATGAAAGTAAACAAATCATACTTAGCTGCTCACAAATCTTCTTATAAAAATTGAAAGAGAAGGTATTATGTCAATCTGGACTGACCAATGTTTCGTCAGTCTAGCGGGTTTCTGATATCCTCTATTAGTTGAATGATATCCTCTATTAGCTAAATGATATCCTCTACTGACTTAATGATATCCTCTATTGGTTAGATGATATCCTCTATTGGCTATATGAAATCATGGCTAGAAAATATCTTATAGCCATTAGAGGATATCATCCAGCCATTAGAGGATATGTAGTATTTGATGGAGGATTTGTAGTATTTAATAGAGGATATGTACAACTTATTGGAGGATATGTGTTATAACATTTCAGTTTGTAGAAGATATCATATACTTCCTCTGTTCTTTTTTACTTGACCTATTTCTTTTATCACGCTTGCCAATGCAAAACTTTAACGGTTAATAACTTTAATACTCCATAATTAAAAAATAAAAGTTATATATTATGATAGTACTTATTGATGAGACGAATTCAAAATGATCCAACATAAATATGTTTTTCCTTACATATTATTCACAAAACACGGTCAAAGAAGGGGTGGTGAATAATGTAAAAGTCAAAGCGGGTCAAGTAAAAAAGAACGGAGGAAGTAACCAATATAAGATATCATCAAGCATATACATGATATCATGGAACCAATAGAGAAAATCATTGAACAAACAAATGATACCATATGTAGGCGAGATGATATCATATGCATACACAGTAGATGATATCATCTAGGATGATATCATGGAACTAGTAGAGGGTACCATAGATTCAATAGAGGACGTATTTTCATAGATACAATAAATGATATCATAAAACCAATAGAGGATATCATTCAGCCTACAAATGATATTTTCATAGATATAATAAATGATATCATAAAACCAATAGAGGATATCATTCAGCCTACAAATGATATATATATATATATATATATACATATATATAAATATAAATATATATACATATATATATATATATATATATATATATATATATATATATATATATATATATATATATATATATATATATATATATATACATACGGGGTGGTTCCACTGAAAACAAGGCTTAAGCTGAAAACAACAAATCTCAACCATTCAATATTAGCACAAAAGATCAGACGGTTTAAAAGCCCTAAGATCTTTCCAACCTTACATATAAACAATCTATTCATTTTAAGGTCACTACATACTAAAAATAAGGTAACTTTATCTAAATTGACAACATTTCCATAAAGTCATTGTATATAAAAATAAAGTCACTATATATAAAAATAACGTAACTATATTAATTTTGACGATATGTACAAAAAAGTCATTATATACAAAAATAAGGTAATTATATCAAATGTGGCAACATTTATATAAAGGTCACTATGTACAAAAATAAGATAACTATATCAACTTTGAGTTTTTGACTCCATTTACATAAAGGTCACTATGTACAGAAATAAGGTAATTATATCGACTTTGAATTTTTTACTCCATTTACATAAAGGTCACTATATACAAAAAGGTCACTATATATAAAAATAAGGTAACTACATCAATGTTGACAATATTTACATAAAGATTGTTATATACACAGTAGCTCTGCATTCCCACAGGCCACAACAACCACCACCAGCCACCTTCATTCAATCATTCGCCTAGCCAGCCATGTAGGTTATCCACCTCGCACCCTTCAAATCCACAACCAACCTCCGTCATTTCACATGATCAGTTATCACAATAACCACCGCAACATTTGCAGTCACATCTCCATCGGATGCCCACATAGCAGCCACCAATTGCTCCACCAATTCGCCACCAAAGCCTGACTCCACGTCTCCAACATCAACAATTTTACATCCAATAATCAACAATTCAGCCACATGAAGATAAAATTCCACTATTTTTCAGAAATTTTAAACACACACTAGCACATGTAGATTCAACTAAAGAATTACTGATATGCATATAAATTATATGCAAAAATTACAAAATTAAACAATGACACCAGAGTTTCGAACAAAAATCACTCATAAAACCTAATTAATAAAATCAATCAGAATTAAACAAAGTACGGTTCAAAACTACAACTATGAAAATGAAACTGTAGCTGAAACTCAAAAATTCAAATCAAACCGATAATTTCCGAAAAAAAAAAGGCAAAATTATAAATCAAGCAAAAATCAGAAACAAAAAAGTTAAAAAAATCACACAAATCCTAAACGAAAAACTTAAGAATCACTCAAAAACGATAGTATGAAGAAATTATGGAATAAAAAAACTCAAAAAACAACTACTATGAAGATAATTACAAAAATAAAAAAACAAAAAAGTAAAAAAAAATTACACAAATCAAAAACGAAAAACTAAAAAAAAATCACTAATTGGAGGATAAAATTTCAGGTTCAATCTACTAAATTTCAGAAAGCATTAAGCTAAATTAAGTACCTCGGATCCAAAAAATAAAAAGTACCTCAGATCAAGCAAGCGATATTACTCAAGTAAAACAAAAATTTATCGAATAACTCATATGATAGTAGATGTAAAGCTGAGAAATTGACGAAAAATCAAAGTAATTGAAGGCAGATGTGGAAAAGTAGCATGAATTTTGCAGAAGAATTGGGAAATTAGGAGAGAGATCGAAATGAAGAGAGAGAAAATAGAGGAAAGAGAAAAGAACATGGAAATGAAGGAGGAGAGAGAAACTATAGACTTTTGGGTGAAAATTGAGTTGAAAAAATCTCATCTGTTAAGATTTGATGAGTAAGTGTAGATTATAATCTAACGGCCTCGATTGTCCGTTTTTCAGTTTTCAACCGTATGTTTGTTTTCACGTGATCCACAATTTATATATATATATATATGTATATATATGTATATATGTATATATACATATATGTATATGTATATATATATATGTATATGTATGTATGTATGTATATACATATATACATATACATATATACATACATACATACATACATACATACATATATATATACATACATATATATATATATATATATATATATATATATATATATACTAGTTTAAGTCCCGTGCAATGCACGGTTTTTACTTAGCATATTTATAAATTATAATGTTAATTTAACAATAATTAAAAATAATAAAAATCAATATTTTTAATTGAACAATACTTGATTTTCTTTTCCATTGAATTTTATATTATATTGATATCAAAAGTTATTTTAAAAAAAGAAGCAATATTTAATGATTATAGGGTTTTATATAAGATTAAAATGTTATGTTAATTATAACCCGTGAAATGTACTTATGTACCCCCTATATCCCTATTTTGTTGGCATGTTTTGATTGGCACAATGTTTTATAGCATACTTTGACGGTATAATGTTTTATACAAATTTAATTGAATTTTTTTTTGTGACAATTAATAATCAAGGTTTTTTAATTTTTATTTTATAGTTATTGAATTGTAGTGTTATTTTTATAAATAAATCAACAATTCTAAAAAAAAAATAGAAATAATAAATAAAAGGAAATGTAACAATCCCGGTTGGAGCAAAAAATCTTTCAAAGGAAAAAAAATATATGATGTAGAATGATATGAACTATGGAAAACTGGAGTTTTACATTATTCCAATATTCCTTATATTACCTTATATGTAGTATATGTTTGTTTGATATAGAAAAATACCTATTATAAAATATTATATGTCAAAATATTTTCATTGATTGAATGCATATAGAATATACTTTATATTTAGTTGTCAAATTGAAAGTTAAATATTATAGGATATTATAAAATAATGTTCATAAATATTGTTAAAAAAAGGAAAGTAAAAGTGGCGGGAATTTTTTTAATCAAAACATGACAAATGTCATATCAGATTCGCCTTTAGTATTATGTTATATATATATATATATATATATATATATATATATATATATATATATATAGCGGGTGAAATGTGAGCCATCAGATTGAGTGCGATCAGTGATTGAGATTGGTTCTTAGTTTCTATTATTCACCTTAGTTCTTACATGATCTTAATTTTTCTACTTACAAAGTTGCTCAGGTATTATATATATTTTTTTTAAAAAAAAAAATTTCTTGTAATTTGTTTGTTGTATTTTGGGATTTGATTGATTTGGATTTTATTGTTGGTTTTGGTTTATATTTTGATGGATGATATCATCGAACTTATAAATGATATCATAGAACCAATAAAAGATATCATCCAGCCTATAGATAATATCATGAATCCTATATAATAAAAGATATCATTGAACTAATAGAAGACATCATGGAACTAATATAGTATATAAACTAGACAATGGATGATATCATCCAACTTATAGATGATAGCATCTAGCTTATTATAGATGATGATATAATTATTTAATTTTATAAAAATAATTACAGGGTCAGCAATGGCGGAACCACCATTGAAGGTCCCGTACTAAGCTCATGGGTATGACATAACATACTCATTTCTCAACCAAAATACATGCATTTGTTATCAAAACACTCACAATTCAACATACGATCACATAGGACAATCAATTACAATAATTATACATCACACAAGAAAGCCCTAAATCGAAATTTTTTGGACAATTTTCAAAAAATCCGAGAATCTCAAGCAATTATCAAGCAATTCAAGCATAAATCATGGACAATTATAATCAACAATCTTTATTTTCTCTATTGTCTCCATCACCTACTTCAATTCAAGCATAAACCAAGGACAAATAAAAATGGAGGAATTTAGCAGAAAGTTGAGAAGAGAGAAAATAAGGGTGGGTTAAAGGTGAGGGAAGAGAGAGAAAGTGAAGCAGGATTGAGTGGGAGTATAGTTGGTGGTGGTGAGTGGAATGGATTGGCGAAATATTTGGTCAGGCTGCACTGACTCTATAATTTGTAAAACAGAAAACGTTAGATATGAATATCTAAAATTGAGCAAGCCGATTTCTATATTAATTCTTTCAGTGACATTCCCATTACCCTCTCCACACCCGATCTACACGTAAATTGACCGATATCAACTCTCGTGATGACCCACACCACAATTACAAAGATCAAACTCATTTAGCCATTACCCATTCCAACAAAAGAAAGAAGAAAAACAAAGAAAATACATACAAAATGAAGAAGAACAAAGTACTAGTAACAGGTGCATCAGGTTTCTTAGGCGGCAAACTCTGCCACGCCTTACTCAACGATGGCTACTCAGTCCGAGCTTTCGTCCGCCATTCCAGCAACCTCTCTTCCCTTCCCTCCACCTCTTCATCTGCCCACTTTGATCTTTCCTTCGGCGATACAACCGACATCGTCTCCCTCATTAACGCCGTCTCCGGTTGCGACATCGTCATCCACTCCGCCGCTCTCGTTGAGCCTTGGCTTCCTGATCCTTCTCGATTCTTCACTGTATTTTACACTCTCATTCAATTGTTTTCAATTTGAATTTTTTTAATTGATGATTGTGTTTTTGATTTTTGACTTCTAATTGATTATTATTTTGTTTTTTGTAGGTTAATGTTGGTGGATTGAAGAATGTGATTCAAGCTTGTAAAGAAAGTGAATCGGTTCAGAAGATTATCTATACTTCGTCGTTTTTTGCTCTTGGACCTACTGATGGTGGTGTCATTGCTGATGAGAATCAGGTGAATCATATACAAAGTATTTTAATAACTTGATTGAATATATAATGTTGACAATTTTGTAATTAATTCTAAAAATTAGGAAGATAGCGTTTTTAAATTGGAATTTAGTTGATGAATTTATATATATAGTCGCAAATTAATCTGATATGTCCCTATATTTTAATTATTGCAATGTAGGTTGAATTTAAATTTTGGAATTGTGTTACTATGGACTATATATCAAATATATGTATGTTACTTGAATGGAATCAATTTGTTACAAATATAGTGTTTTTGAGAAAATTCAATTTATGAGTAAATTCTGCGAAAATTTTGATGTTTTGTTGTATATGTGAATTTTGCTTAAAAGCTATGTAATCTTGGGTTTTAAGCAAAAGAGAAATTGTTTATTTAATTTGTAGGTACACCATGAGAAGTTCTTTTGTACAGAATATGAGAGGTCGAAGGTAGCGGCTGATAAGATAGCATTACAAGCTGCATCAGAGGGGGTTCCAATTGTTGCAGTCTATCCAGGAGTTATCTATGGTTCTGGCAAGCTTACGGCTGGAAATGTTGTAGCTAAATTGGTGAGTGAGAAAAGTTAAAGATGTTGAAATGATGAAATGTTTACATGTGATTTATATTTTGACTATCACTTCATCACTAGATTTTTGTGTATGCTAATGCATCATTGATCGTCTTGGATTTAGGTTTTGCAACTGCTAGTTATTGCTCTTATATTCTAGTGACTGCAGTAATGTGTGACCATTTGTATAGTTTCAATGCTTCACTGTTTTACCAACTCTTGTTGGAGTTATCCTCAGTTTGTGAGCTGATAAATTTGCCTAAACAATGGGGGTGATACATGAATATTGGCTATTTGGCTAGGAATTTGGATAAGTTTTACTTTCTGAGTGTGTGTGTATGATTGTGTGCAGGTAGAGGAAGAGGGGGGGGGGGGGGCGTTGAATATTCTCTAGTATATATTTTGTGCATATCTTTTGTGTAATTATGTTAATCATAGATTCTCATATATCCTAGGTTGTAACCCCTGTATATATTGTTTAATGAGAATATCGGAGATTTACACAAACTTACATGAAAGATATGCACAGAATATATATTAGAGAATATGATCATATTCTCTATCATATATCATCTAATTACTTCTAAAAGTTCTAATGGTTGAGCAAGTAAAAACTGTTGATCATGGTTTCGGGGTGTGGTGCCAAATGTATCAGCGTATCATATGAAAGTTAGCAGTTGTACTTTGAGTTTTTTTTTTTTTTTGTTTTTTTTAAAAAATCTTCTATTTCATTCGTGCATGAACATCAACAAACCTTATATGTTTCAACTTATTTCGAACAAATTTCTTGCCAGTTCTTAAATTCTGACAGGCATAAAATGTGATTGCACATTGATTTTTATGCCAACCTGCTATGCGTAATTGGATACAATCGTATATATTGTATGTTCTGTAATGTCTGCCTTGTAGGCCGCTGAATTTAGGGGTGTTCACGAACCAAGGTTACTTGTGAACTACTCAATGCTTAGCTTGGAAAAAAATGGCTCAAGCAAGGCTGGAGATCTTCACTAGTCAATCCTAAGCTATCCTATTGTATACAATAGCTATATTGGTATTAATCAATATACCAATCTTAATATTAGTGCTTTAAGATTTTTTAATTTTTTTTAATAACGCTTCAATGTTATATACTTATTTTTGGTTCAGATTGCTTGGAAGCAATTTAGCAGTTGTAGATCCTAAGCCTGTGTCTATCAATATCACTGTGTTTTATGACAACCTACTGAACGTAAATGATACAGAAACAAAAACTTTCATAGTTGGGAAATAATGACAGTTGTAGTAGTTACATAAATGTTGATCATTTAGCTTGTGTTATGGACATTCGGAATTTCATCTCTGATAATATTTCTCACTTATGGATAGTAAAGAGGACAGTAATTCCTTATACTTCGATATCGATAACCAAATTTGTGAGAATGACAACGGTCCATCTTTTTAGAGTGTTGAATTATTGGAATTCATGTTATCTGAACTCTAGATCTAAGAGTGGCAATACTTATAACGCTCATTCCATGGATTATACTGAAGATAATTGAAATTATCACATTAATATTCACATTGACAACTATCTTCATTCTCCAATCCGTAACGACAGTTGGGTCCTAAGTAGTTGTGACAATTACTGTGTAATTGAATACAATCATATAAGTAGCTCTGAAAACGTGTCCTTTTGGGAGTTTGATGAGGAACCATGGCTGTAATGATGCTCATTGTTACACACTTACACCATATGTTGGTCTGTTAGTGAGATTTTACTATTACAAGATTGTTGATGGAATTGGCTTTCTATTTTGGATATCCCAAGTCTTTATTTTATAGTAGCATCTAGCAACTGACTTATCATTTGTACCGGGAAAATGTCGTGATTGAATTATTTTTAAAATTGGTGTCTTGAAAGTTTGGCCACACACAATATGGAAGATTGGAATTGATTGAAATCATTTATCTTATTTACAATATGAAATGTAATTCAAGTACTGCATGAGCTGCTGCCTGTTAGGTATCTTATGTCAAACAATTGAGAATGCTTTTTTTTTTTGCTGGGGTTGGTGCTTGCTCTAACCTTCATCTTCGCTGGTACATATTGTATTATGGTTTCTCCCTTCATCAACTTACGGAACTTTTTCTTCTTTTTTATTTATTTATTTTTGTATTTTCTCCGGTCAGCTAATTGAACGCTTTAATTGGCGGCTACCTGGATATATTGGGCCTGGACATGACAAATATTCTTTTTGTCATGTTGATGATGTGGTAGAGGGACACATAGCAGCTATGGAAAAAGGTCGTCCTGGTGAACGATATTTACTAACCGGAGAGAACGCATCATTCAAGTATGTATTTGATGCTGCAGCTATCCTTACCAACACGAGTAAGCCCCGTTTGAGTCTTCCCATGTGGATGATAGAGGCTTATGGATGGATCTCGGTACTTATATCACGGATTACTGGAAATTTGCCATTGCTCAGTCCCCCGGTATTTTACCTATCCCAGACTCTCAGTAGTTGGTTAACTTCTCTCCATCTGTTTGGTAAATTTAAATGCATAACCTATGATGATCAGGTCACTTCTAAGTTTATCTAGAAGAGTGTCAGTTTTAGATAAAGACATATACAGTGCATGCTCATAAAATGAATATTATTTATGGGTCTGACTTAATTTGGTGCTGCTTATCTTCGTGAAGTCACTGTATTGTAGTTTATGAGATAGCAGTTATACAAATGCTCTGCTATCTCGGTCTAGTTTCATTCTTTATTTCCCTGCCTTATATTCCCCTTTTTTAAAAAAAAAAAATTATTTTGCCTGAAAATTCTACACCTTTTGACGTTTGAGAGGTTAAAATTTGGAGCAGACAGTAGTTGTGCTGCGGCATCAATGGGCGTATTCATGTGGGAAAGCAAAGAAAGAGCTTGGTTACAACCCAAGAAGCTTGAAGGAAGGCCTAGAAGAGATGCTCCCGTGGTTGAAGGATTCAGGCTATATAAAATACTGATCTGTAACATTCATCCAAACTCTCTTGTAATTGGCTAATTGCCATGCTTTTGTACTAATCCACTAGTGCTTAATGCATTAAACCCTTTTGAGTGTGTTGTTGCCTGACTCTTTTCTGTAAATATAACTTGAGCCCGGTGCTTTTTTTATTTTTTTATTTTATTATTATTACTAATTTTTTTACATAAGAAGAAAGAAAACATTAGTAAACCATTCTCTTTCTCTAAAAATTCTATAGTAGCTAGTCATCCATAAAAATGACTACCAAGTACTCCGTATTTGTTGTGAAATAAAGGGAGACGTGAAAGGAGAGAGAATTAATGCGTGTGTGTTTATTCCGTATATATATAAAGATACAATGCTAGGGTTTGGCTTGAGAATAATAACCCTAGATCTAGAATTCCGGAGAGTACAAGAGTATATGGACATACACAAATATTTCATAACACTCCTCCTTGGATGTCTATTATTGAAAAGTGTGCCTCGTCAAAACCTTAATAGGAAAAACCCTATAGGATGAAAACCTAATTAAGAAAAAAGAGTACAACATTCTTCGTAATACGCTCGGGATGATGCCTCATTAAAAACCAATGCCTCATTCACCACCGTCTCGCAATCATTCTCAAACTCCACCAAGTCGTGTCCCCTTTCAGCAGCAAGCTTCATCCCTACGAGAATTGCTCTTGTTTCTGCCAGCTTTGGCTCCAATTTTTCCCCTAACTTAACAAAAGCACACCATAAGGTCCACCCTTCAGCATCACGCGCAACCACACCCACACCCACACCAATGCCAAGCTCACTAAGCAGACCTACATCAATATTAATCTTCACCCGACCTGCAGCAAGAGGATTCCAGTAGCCACGGCTCCTAGGGACAGTTCCCTCCACATGCTTCTCCCCGCTTTCCCCGTCTCCTTCATAAGTTGCTGCACATGACTAATAACTCCCATAGTGTAGCCGTCGCTCGAAGTGCGCCTATGTTAAAGCATGTGTAAATATGCTTGGCACCCATAGGAAGTGGGAATTGACATTACGATTAGGGACAAAGCAAAGCAGGGAGTCGCCATCAAGTTTTTTAAGGAGCTTGTAAACCGTTCACGGATCATTTAAGGCAACCATGAATAAAGGGACAACGAAAGGCAACAACGATTGGCCCGTGAAGGTTACACCCCATTCATAATCCATGAGATTACTAACTCCATATGGTTCGGAACCACGAAAGGAGGATCGGGGATGATGGTACAAAGTGAGTCATGGAGTCACATTCGCCCGTATTGGCCTCTACTCGATTCTTATAGGGAAAAGTATTCCGACAATCTCAAAGGCATGCAAACAAAGATTTAATTTGCTCCAAAC
Organism: Chenopodium quinoa; assembly: GCF_001683475.1. Taxonomy (NCBI): domain Eukaryota; kingdom Viridiplantae; phylum Streptophyta; class Magnoliopsida; order Caryophyllales; family Amaranthaceae; genus Chenopodium; species Chenopodium quinoa. Next base: position 973,402 of record NW_018745026.1, on the reverse strand, counting down.
TATTACTTCCTCCGTTCTTTTTACTTGACCCGCTTTGACTTTTATACTATTCACCACTCCTCCTTTGACCGTCTTTTGTGAATAATTTGTAAGGAAAAACATGTTCATGTTGAATTGGAAAATTTTGAATTCGTCTCAAGAAGTACTATCATAATATATAACTTTTATAATTTTTATTTATGGAGAATTAAAGTTATTAATCGTTGAAGTTTTGCATTGGAATGCATGATAAAAGAAATAGGTCAAGTAACACTAGTAGAAAAAAAGCATTAGGCACCCCCCATATGGCACCGGTTCAGGCTAAACCGGTGCCCAAAACCGGTCCAGAAATGGGCGGGATTTTAGAAGAAGAGAAAAGGCACCGGTTTGGCCTGAACCGGTGCCAAAAACTAAAAGGGCACCGGTTTGAACCGGTGCCAATTGAACCGCTCCTCAATTAATAAAAAAACCGGTTCAGCATTATTATAATTAAAAAAAAAAAAAAACCCCTCCCATATATAACCCCCCCCAAACCCTACACTCATCTCGCCGCTTCTCCCTCCTCTTCTCTCCTTCTCTTTCTCTCTCCTCTTCTCCTCCTCTTTCGCTCATCATTCACCACTCATCTCCTCCTCTTTCGCTCATCATTCACCAGATTTTCTCATCTCCTCCTTCCCTTTCTCATCTCCTCCTCCTTGTACCACGTCTCCTTTTCCTTCTTCTTCAAGCCCACCACGAAGACCACCACGAACACCACCACGGAGACCACCACGAGCACATGCAACACCACGAACCGGTTTGATTTTGATTTATTTTTTTCGATTTTGATTTTAATACATTTTGTTTTCGATTTTGATTGTAATACATTTTGTTTTCGATTTTAATTTTTTGTTTTTCGATTTCTGGGTTTTCTTTTTTCCGCTTTCAATTTTGATTTTTTTTTTCGATTTTTGTTTATTCGATTTTAATATGTTTTGTTTTCGATTTTGATATTTTATTTTTCGATTTCTGTAATTTTTTTTTCTTATGTTTGATTTTGAATTTTTTTTCGATTTTTGTTTTTATTTATTCGATTTTAATATATTTTGTTTTCGATTTTGTAATTTTTGTTTTTCGATTTCTAGGTTTTTTAATTTTTATTTTTTATCTGGGTTTTTTTTTTATTTCTGGGCATTTTTTGATTTAATTTTTTTTCGATTTAATTTTTTTGCGATTTCAATTTTTTTTTCTGGGTTTGAATCTTAATTTTTTTTTCTAGGTTTGAATCTTAATTTTTTTCTGGGTTTGAATTTCAATTTTTTTCTGGGTTTGAATCTTAATTTTCGTAATTTTAGTTTACAGTGAGTTTATTAATGTCGGTGTTTTAATTGATGCAGGTGAAGAATCAAGGTGTTGCTTTTGGAATTTTGATTTCAATGTTGTAGTTTTTTTATTCTTTGATGTGTAATTTTTTTTTCTTTAATGTTATAATTTTTTTTTTCTGGATTTTGATGTTGTAATTTATTTTATTTTTTTGTATTGTAAAATAACAATTTAATCATCAATATATTTCGTATTATTCAAGCTTGATATATGTTTCTGATTATATTTCTTATTTAATGATCAATTTTGATCAATATTCATTTCATTTAAGTGGATAAAATATTATGTGTGTATGTAGATAAAGCAAACTAAAAAAAATTTAAAAAAAATACATGAATTGGCACCGGTTAACCGGTGCCAATTGACTTTAATTCCCAAAAAAAAAAAAAAAAAAAAAAAACAGAAGTTATGGCACCAGTTAACCGGTGCCTATTTGACCCTATGGCACCGGTTTTGAACCGGTGCTAAAAATTGGGTTTTTGGCACCCCCCAAATTGGCACCAGTTCAAACCGGTTACTTAGGCCGGGTTTGAACCGGTGCCAAATTTGTTTTTTCACGTAGTGTAAAAAAGAGCAGAGGAAGTATTAAGCTAAATTGGTTGAATATTAATGCAACATATAATTCTTAAATATCGTGATCACTTCAATTAACAACAAGATTAAAGAGAAACCTAAACCGGTCGTCCAAATTATCTTATTAGTCGTAATTTTCAATTACATATTCCCTTTAACATGCAATATGGCGATCATATAAAAATAATAGAGTAAACATTAATATTGAAAGCAATTTAACCATAATAACGTTAGTCAAATCAAATAATAATAATAACCCTAATCATGATACTAGCAATAATAAAATAAAATAAGTAATTAAATTAATTAATTACTCACATTCCGCGCGTTCCTTTAAATCGCTACATCATGAATAAATTGTTAGTAACTTCAATAAAAAATAAATCAAATGAAAATTAAATTAAATAAATGTAGAGTTGATTTGGTCCAAACTCTCAGCCAATTATACCTTTCACACCTTGGTTTAAGGACGGAACCTCGGATTCAGTATGGACTCCTTGGAGTACTTAAGGAAATAATGGTGTAATTAAAAAAAAGGTTTAAGGCTTAGAATATGAGAAAAAGAGATAAGAGAATGATTTTTGGTGTAAAAGAGAGAAAGAGAGAAGGATTTGGTGCCCCGCACTGCAGAAAGAAGGGTCCTATTTATATATAAAATGAGCAGAGGGAACACACGCAACCCTAAAAAGATAAAAACCCTTTCAAATAACACCGCGACATGCCAAAATGCGCCGTGACATGGCAAAATCATGTCGCAACACGTCAAGGATTCCTGTGACGCGGGGAAAATTGGTGTGACGCGGGACAGATTTAACCTACAGAGGATAAAAGCTCGTGAATAATTACGCGGAGAAAACACGGAAAATTCCCATGTCACGGTATGTGTACCGTGACACGGTATAGATTGCCGCAACGCGGCAAAGTCCACCGTGGAATGGTACAGTATACCGTGTCACAGTGAAATAAGCACGCGTGAAAATGCGGAAATGACGCGGGAAAAGCACCGTGTCACGGTATATGTACCGTGACACGGTACAGATTGTCGTAACGCGTACTATATGCCATGCCACGTTAGATATTGCCGCGTCGCGACAATTTTGCTGCTGCGCGGAAATTCCAGATTTTTACGCGTTTTTAAAATTATCCTAACTTTTGATCCGTAACACGGAATAAGGTATATAATATATCATTGGAAATCGTATCAAGTCTATTTTCCATCCCAATTAGAATTAGGTCAAAATAATTTGTTGATTTTAAGATATGGCGGTTTTAGTAGAAGGGTGTCGGTTTTGGGCCGAGTTTAGTGTTTTGCTCATATCTTCTTCGTTTTAAATCGGAATTGGGCTTATGATATATGGTTGGAAATATTATTTAGAGGTCTATCCAACAAAATAATAATTGGATCAAAATTATTAGTCCACAAAATCAGTTTATCTCGGCTTTGTGATGTGGTCACGAAAAGAGGAAAACAAGCTATGGTTTAGGGAAATGAGCTAGGAAATGGATTGTTTATGAAATGTATTGGATAGAAACATGGATTTATGCACTCCAAAGATTAAATACTCAACCTGACCAATAATGACGGTGAAGGTTGTTCATCATCGGGTTTGGTTTTGGGGAGATATTTTTAGGTGGCTACGGAAGCCCCCACTTTGACTGAGTTTGTAGAAATGCCAGTTTCGAAAACTATAGTAAAAGTATTCGATAGGAACGGAGAATAATTTAAGATGTTCTGCGATCCTTAATCACTCTGTATAAGCCGATACCTCCAGAAAAATGTTAGTTCCACAAATAAAAAAGTAAAAAGATATAATGCGTATCTGATACCAATGTATCGTTGACAAATGAGTTTGGTAGCTTGCTATGCTTGAAGGAACCCACTGGATGACGTTTTGTTGAAACACTTTCCATGCCTGAGGATAGTCGACTAATGAGTTTGGTAACTTTCTATGCTTGAAGAAATCTACCGGATGGTACTTTCCATGCTTGAGGAAAGTTGACATATGAATTGATGGTTTTCAATGCTTGAAGATACCCCCGATAATAATTTCGATGCTTGAGGAAAGTCGACAGATGATTTTGGCAGTTTTCTATGCTTGAGATAATTTCCATGCTTGAGGAAAGTCGACAGATGATGTAATTGCTAACTTCTTCGCATTGAGAGATGACAACGACCGACAATTTTCCATATTTGAGGAAAAACTTGTCTAACAAGATTGCAAGTCTCTCTGTATCGAGAACCTTGCGCCATGAAATGATGTTGGTTCGATTGTCCCCGAACGTGGGCTGTAGTTGGTTCGATTATGCCCGAACGTGGGCTGTAAATTGTTCGCTTGTCCCCGAACGTGGGCTGTAAATGGTTTGTTTTTCCTCGAATGTGGGTTATTGATGGTATGCTTGTCCTCGGACGTGGGCTATAATTGAGACCTGCAAAATAAAATTTTCCAAGGGACTCGTATAGATTGTGATTGACTTGACCAAGTTTGACTAGTCACGACATGACATGTGTATAACTTATGATTGTGTGTGTGTGTGTGTGTGTGTGCAGACACAAGCAACCAAAAATGCAAAAGCAAAAATTTTCCGTCATATGGTTTGAAATGCTTGTGTTGAAAATAATGTATGCATGATGCATGTCCTTAGGCTAAGAGGCTAAGGACAATTACATCAGGTGACACGATAGATGAATGAACTTAGGTCATGGTGCTAAGCATCATATGTGGTGTAAAAAATTGATTATGAACGTCACTTAGGTATGGAGGCTAAGCACGCATATAGATGAAGTGATTATTGCATAATGAACGTTGCTTAGGTCAAGGAGCTAAGTACGATATGCTTTGTATGATTACAAATCATTGATATATAAATGTTGTTCAGCACATTATGCGATTCGTGAAACAATGAATATTGTTCAGGTCAGGAAGCTAAGCAAGTATATAACGTTTCTTCTAATGATGTTGTCTTGAATGAGGATAAAGCATGCGCGGTAGGGAAACAAGATTTCACGATAAAGGGTTCCTAAGGGAAAGATGATATGGCTATGTATGTGGGCAAGAAGTATGTGAAAGTCATATTAAGGTGAGGAGGCAAAGGCTATGGTGAGAGAAATAGATGTGAGAAGAGTCGAGATGGTGACCCTTTAGGCTAGGTAGGCTAAATTATGTGGGTTCAAGCCCCCCAAGTCTAGCTCCTGATGGATAGGGTCATAAGGATAAGCATTGGATATTCTTTGACTTGGTCATGCATATGAATGTGGTCGCACCTCAATGTGAGGTTGCCTACGTGTCCGTTAGTTATCAGGCCGAACGTAGCTCTAACCGAACTTTGCACAATTGTACATACACCTCAAAGAGATCTTTCAAGGGTTGTAATGTGGTTAAGCTGATGGTTTAAGGAAGAAAGAGGTAAAAGGATCAAGACTCAAGCGAAGCCCCCAAGATGTGCAATTATGTGTTGGACTTTACAAGTTTTATTTTTCATATATTTTTTTATTTGAATTTTTTTTTGAATCAATGTAGGCAATCTCAGATCATGCGGTCCATCACTCCCTCAACATTCATGTTTCTCAGGCACGGTAGCAAGCACTCGATGAGAGACGCAATTTGAGACGTGTTCATATCGAAGACATTGGAACACTTGCCTTTAGACTTTTTTTTTACTTTTTTTTTACTTATTCTTTTCTTTTTTATTTGAACTTGCTTTCTGAATGTTACACAATTTGCACACCTTCCCATCCCAGGGTTTGGTGAATGTGGGTTGAATAAATGAGGCCAACTGTTAAACGAGGCTCAAAGTGGTTGATGAAAAAATGGATATGTGATTGAAAATGGTTTAAGGGGAATGACAAGAATGCAAAGGTGCCTCAAGTCGTCGGTGTACCTTGTGTTTAGTTCGGTAATTGATTTTTTTTCATAAGAAAGACATGAACGAGATATAAAGGAACAATGCTCATTTTATTGATGGGAATGGTGAATTAACAAACACAATAGAGTCTACAAAAAAAAACCCATGCTAGACATGAATGGGAGAAAGGGAAACGAAAAAATAAGAAAAGAATGAAATCTTGCACAAAGGGCTCGCCGTGTGCCTTGTCTTCATTACTTCTTGCCACTTGGAGGGACAGGAAGTTTGTTGGCATCTACAAAGTCTTTAATGGCATCCTTCAGATTCTAACATTGCTCGGCAGTGTGGCCTCTTCCTTGATGGTACTTGCAATGAGCATTGGGATTCCATTTGGCGCTCCTTTCTTCAGGTTTTGGCTCTAGAAATGGCCCAATAAGTGTGATCAAGCCTTAAACGTAAAGGTGATCAAAGGCCGCATCATAAGTTATTCCTAAAGGAGTGTAAGTTCTTTTTTCCTGGCGCAATGAAGCATCAAGAGCTAACACTTCATTGAGATCAACTTGGCTTATATTGTTGGTAGTATTTTTGTGCTTAGAAGATGTAGAAGAAGGATGGTCGTTTTTCTTGTTTTTCCAAGTGTTATTATTGTTACTACCAGCAGTCTTTATTAGCTCATCCTCGATATTGATGCCGATGTCATATACAGCTTCGAAAGTGTTCAGTGGAAGAAATTTGAGATGTTCCCTATACTTGTGAGTCGGATTTTGAATAAAGAGGCGAACCATCTCTCTTTCTTTGGGAGGATTTACCAAGAGTGAAGCCGTTTCCCTCCACCTGTTCAGATAAGCGGTGAAGCCTTCATTCTCTTTCTGTTTGAGAATAGAGAGTTCACGTTCAGAAGTTTTAGTTTGAATGTTACACTTGTAACGATTCATGAAACCGTCGGTGACATCTTGCCAAGTCACAGTACGCTTGGCATCTAGGGAATAAAACCATTAAGAGCCATGGTTGCAGAGAATGCCTTCAAATGGAATATTGGATCGTCAATAGGCTTGAACTTTGGAATATCAACAGTGAAGAACTTTTCAGGGAGCCTGTCTTTCACATCCAAAGGAGTGGGAGGATGTTCCACATAAGTGAAATCCTCTTAAATCTTACTCATTTGTTCCTTCAATTTGTCAAGGGTAGAAACAGTGACCTTGTTTTGTTCCATGGTAGTGACCCTAGTGGTAAGGGTTTGCATCATGGAAGACAGTGCCTCGATGGATTTGTTGATGTTCTCAATATCTTCCATAGTGGACATTAAAAGGTGATAAGTAATGTGGAGATGGCGAAGTTCTCTTTAAACACCTCTTGGATGTAAGAGATTGTTGTGGTAATGACTCAATCCTTATTAACCTACCCCTGCTCCTTGACCAAGTACTGTGAAATAAAACAATTTGTTTAATTGTTTGAATCATTGCTCAACATAGGAAAGGAAGGGAAAAAATAGACATTTGAAAACAGGTGAGAAAAACTCCACTCATTTTTTTATATTATGACAAAAAAAAAAGGTGCATGAACGTAGTATACGATCATAAACGACATGGTGCACGACTCGAGTCAGAACATAAAGAAAGTGTGTGGAATATACTTGACTCGTGAGTGATTAAGTGATGTTATAAGACTCGTGGTATAATCGTATGGCTAGACATGTGAACAGTAACCAAAATGACTGACACGCGGACCAAATTAGCACGGAAGACCAAAATAGGGGTTGATTGAAGTTAAACTTGGGCACCGTGTCGGGGCGCAACTGTCGTGACACGGCAAAGTTGCACCATGGCGCGGTACAGGCCGCCGTGTCACGGTACTAATTGCCGTGAAGCGACGTTTTTTGCCGTGTCATGGTAATTAGTTCCAGGTGTTTATGTGATTTTACCAGTTTTTTTTTTTTTGTTTTTTTATGTCAATTTTGAGATTGTGCTAATTACTAAGTGAGTATGGTCCATTGGCAATTGTTAGTCATAAAATAATCCACTATAGACAAAGAAAGATCGTTAAGGTTAAGATCAAAACGACCAAATATGCACAAATAGGACACGTAGGCACAATGATGCAAAGAATAGTTCGCAACCTAAGGTCCAGTTCTATGTTCCACTATGGTCAGGTTTTATTTGGTGTCAAAAGGGTACCATGGTTAAGAGTTTGGACACGTTAGCAAGGCAGCCTCCCTTGAGGGTGTATGCCAACGGGCGGCTCCGCGAGTTCGTGATGAAATCGAGCTCGACTCCATGGTTTGGATGGATTTAAAATCTCGGATGAATCCTTATTGTCATGAGCGTTTTTGGGTTGATAGAGCTTAAATCCCCCGGGGCTAAGACGTATGTAGAACACACACGTTTTTTCGGAAAAATCGAAGGAACTGATTGTGAGAAGAGAAATAAAGCCACTGGAAGGATTTCAGGACTGCCGCGACACGGTATAATACACCGTGTCACGGTGCTGGACACCGCGTCACGGTGCCCTGCGCCATGACACGGAAGCTCTGTCGTGGCGCGGCAGTTAGGAAATCTGATTGGTGCCCCTATTTTCTTCGTTCACGACCAGGTTATCTAATTTTTACTACGAGACAGACGTGAAATACGACGTTAAAACGTGTATGCATATGTAAAAATGCCAATTTAATCACAAGAATATTTTCAAGAATCTTTCAAGTCTCATCCACTCATCTTAATCAAATACCGATCACTCAAATCGATAAATAACCAAGAATCCTCCCCAATTGACACTACTTCAAAAGTGACATTAGGTGACACTAAATGGTAACACTTTCAAAGTTATAAAATTGTTTGATATATAAGTAACACCCATGTAACATTTTCATATTAGGTAACATTGGTTGTAACACTTTGATATAAGGTAACACTCGGTTGTAACACTTTAATTTTATGTAGCATTTAGGTGTAACACTTTGATTTTAGGTAGCATTTGGTTGGTAACACTTTAACATTAGCACTAGTAAAATAGTAAAAATAATAATAATATAATAATAATAAAGTAAAAAGGGCACTGTGGGAACCCTATATGTTGAATCAACAACGCCGTAGTTTGTACCCACTTCTCTCGCTCACCTCCATTGAAGCGTACTCCAAATTCTCCATTAATGACACATCTGAGCTTTCTCTTCTCCATTAAAGGAGCTTCTTAGGTAATACGTAGTATATTATTTCTATTTATTTTGTTTATTCTTCAATTATCAATTTCACAATTTAGGGTTTATTGTTAATTTAATTATCAAATAATAATTTTGGGGGTTTTCTAAATTAAATTATCGAATTATATAGTGTATAATTACTGAACTTACAAAGATTATACCAAACAATTTTGTCAATTTCTATGAGTGAGAAGAATTTCATGTGATTTATTGGTATTTACTTCTATTGACTGAACAAATGGAAGATTCATCTGCAACTACAAACAAGTGGAATTAGACTTATTTTGACAATTTTAAGGTTCAATGTTATTAGGCATTGTTAATATCTTCAATTCTTTTCCTTTGATATGAGTTGATTTATTAATTTTAGGATGGTTTTTTTTCTTGCTGACATGGGGTTGTTTGGGCATTTTTTTTATTGTTAGATAGCAAATTAAATTACTGGAATTTGGTATTGATTGAATGCGGGTATCCAAGGTGGAAAGTGGGGTGGTAATTGTAGTTTGCGGGTTTTGAAATTTGAATTGGTAATGTATGGTTGGGGCACCCGGGTGTACGCATGGTGCACCCGAAAAAAACATAAGGTATATTTAAAAGAACCTGGGCAAAAAAAGAACATTATATATATTTATAAAGAACATGAGCATAATATGTTCTTTAAGTTTGATGATTATGTTTTTTGAGTTTGAACTATATATTCTTTATATTATACAATATATTCTTTAATGCATGTACATTAAAAAAAAAAAAACCAACCAATCACTCGAGTAACCAGAAAAAAGAACATGTTCTTTAATGTATTATCATGTTCTTTTTGTAAAGACTTTATGTTCTTTGGCTAGAGGTAATCAAAGTTAGAACGGCCCGACCCGATTTTGCACGTGTTTTGGGCAGAATTTTTTTCGCCCCCAAAATCGGGTCGGGCCCTGCCCTTAAATTTAATTTTTTGGGCGGGTTTGGGAATGCATTTTAGTTGATTTTTTTACTCGACCCGAAAAGCCCGCACGGCCGGACAATTTTGGGCACAAAAACTTCAGCCCAAAATTTGGCCCGACCCGAGAAGTGAGCTGATTTTTTAATCTTGGCCCGGCCCACCCAATGATCGCCTACATCTTTGTCAAACACGAACATGTTCTTTTTTGTCAAATATAATGTTTTTTTTCAAACACGTTCAACACCTAAATAACCATGAAAAATAATATGTTCTTTTTGTAAAGACTTTATATTATTTGTAATGTCATTTTCTTGTCAAACACAAACATGTTCTTTTGTCAAACATAGGTATGTTCTTTTTCTAACACTAGCATGTTCTTTTTTTTGCCCATGTTCTTTTTTTTGCCCATGTTCTTTAAAATATGTCTAATGTTTTTTCCGGATGCACCATGCGCATGGTGCACCCGGGTGTATAATACTATTTTTATTGAATTGGATGAGTTTGGATATAGTCAATGAAATGTAGAGCCATGCAAAATCCATTTGTATTTTGCTACTCTTTTACTTGAATCCTTCTTTTCACCAATATAACCATGTGTGTAATTTATTATAGTGGTCTAGTGTCCTTGTTTGTCTGTTTTTTATACATACATTGCATGATGAATTTTTTAGCTGATGTGGGTGATGATTTAGTGATCTTAATCGACAATTTACAACATACTGTACTTGCATGAAAATTGCTAAATTTATAGCTTTACCCTTCAATTCTAGTCTTGGGAAATATATGGAAGGTCTAGTAAATAATTTTGGGTCTTGTATCATACTGAAATATATATATATATATATATATATATATATATATATATATATATATATATATATATATATATATATATATATATATATATATATATATATTGGGCACCACCTACGTTAATTTTAGTTTTATTCTGAGTATGATCCCTATTCAACTTTTCACAAAAATTTTCAACTCACAAGCATTGTTATTTTACACTAATGTGTTAATCTTTCTTAATAGATGAACTTATGTGGTTCAGATGTTCAAAAATTGTTATTTAATTCTTAGTTTCTTACAAGAGATGCTGCTACTGCAGTTTGATGACGAGGTTACTTTAATTAATTCAGGTGTATATTCCATTTGGCTATATATTAGAGCTGGCTTTTTCCTCAAAATGTCTACAATTTACGTGATGCTATGTAAGAGGGCAGATAGTTTGTGCGATTGAATAATCAAATATGAACTGAATCCCCTTTTTTATTGACTAAAAAAGAACTAAAACTCCTGCCACAATAGGTACTTCTATTTTCTTTCTTAGCCTGTTCTTTCCTGTGCATTGGTACCTCTATTATGTTAGATAAGCAAGATAAACATGATCATGTTCATGATGATCTCTTTCTTTCATGTGGGTGGGTGTGTGTGTTTTTTTTCTATCATGTTCAAGTTAATGCCTGCACATAGTATTAAAATAGCTTGCAATTTTTTTATGCAATATGCATCTGATAATTTACTAGAGCACATGTTGGAGTCACTTAGCTACACTTTGATTTTTCTTTTTGTAAATTATTCTCTTTGGAGCAATTCTGTAACCCCCATGGGAGTATTTTACAGGCCCTAGTCTCTATGTAGGGTCAAGAGCTAATTGATGTGCTGAGGTACTTGGAGGATCCATACAGCTCATGCATATTGGTTTCCATTTCTTCTGTTCTTGACAAAGATACTAAGGTAGAGTACAGTAATTAAATTTTCGCTGAACATATGTATATATATTCTAGAAGAATTAGTTTGGTTCATTTTGTTGGAGACGTGCAGTGCAACAAATTTGCAACTTTTCTTTCAAAACTATGATAAAGAATCTGGTGTGAGATTTCTGTTCAATAAAATAAACTACACCATGGCACCGTGCTTCCCTGGTCCATTAGCATTCTTCCAGATTAGCTAGGATTAAATGGATCAAGAAGGATTGGATCGACTTAGATAAAAGTTCTTTTTTTTTTTCCGGGATCAAAAAGTTTGGAGCTGTTGTTCGTTGTTACTGCTGCTACTGTCACTATCACTGTTACTGCTGTCTGTTCCTGTTACTGTTGCCACTTTTGTCGGTTGGTTTTAATCTGCTGCATTTACTGCTAGCTGCTGTCACTGCTTCTGTTGTTAGTACTGCGTGCGCTGCTGTCTGTTTGCTACAACGCTAACTATATTTTAGAATTTGGTTGTCTAGAGACCGAAGTTGACTTTACTTTTGTTTTGATTATTAGATTATTTAGCTCGAAGAAAAAATTCGTGTTCATAGATGTTTATTGTAAAGATTATGAAATTATTTTAATTCAGATTGTTTTCCAATTGTATATGTTAAGTTTACATTTGTAGTTGTTGTACATGTTAATATTATTTTTATATTTAAAAAAATTAAAAAGTTGTATATCAAATAATCATATAGTATTTTTAATAATAATAATAATAATAATAATAATAAAATGATAATGATAATAATCTAATATATATAAATAAAGTAGGTATTTTTGGAGAGCATTGGATGTGCCACATAAGAAAAGGTATATTTTCGACCAATTAAAAATTAGATTTCTATTTTATTTTAGAATTAAAAAAATCACTCGCCACCTGAACAAAAGTGACGAATGAAATTTTAAATTTTTGCAAATGTATATGAAAATTCGTGCATCGCACGCCACATAAGCAAAAGTAATATTTCGACCAATGAAAAATTAGATTTATATAATAATTTAGAATTTAAATTTTCAGTCGCCATTTAAGAAAAAATTAACAAATAGAAATTAAAAAATATGTTTTGATTTAATGATTTTATCTAACTATCTGATGAATGAGATAATAATTATTTAATTTATAAATTCAAGTTCTATATACGTAAAATTTGAATAAGAATAAAACTTATAATGCAAGAAAAAAATTAAGAGATCACCAAAAAAATATTTATATACAAAATGTATATAAAAATTCGTGCATCGCACGTCACATAAGCAAAAGTAATATTTCGACCAATGAAAAATTAGATTTATATATTAATTTTGAATTTTATTTTTCAGACGCCATATAAGAAAAAATTAACAAATGAAATTTGAGAATTGAAAACAAAAAATAGTAATTTAAGATTTAAATTATGAAAAAAAACAAAAATTATATTTTATATTATCTTTTACATTAGGATTTATATTATTTTAACAAATAATTAGAAATTAAAAAATATATTTTGATTTAATGATTTTATCTAACTATCCGATGAATGAGATAATATTTATTTCAATTTATAAATTCAAGTTTTATATACGTAAAATTTGAATAAGAATAATTTAAAACTTAACAAAATATTTTACCTTAAAAAAATACTCCATATACAAAATGAAATATTTAAAAACCGTACATCGCACGGGCTTACTAGCATAGATTACAAAATTGAGGATTAATCCCTTTTTTCTTTAAAAAAACAGACCTTTGAAGATCTAGGGCTTAAATGGGCCTAAAAGAAGAAGAAAAAAGGTAAGACAACTAATGTCAAACTCTTAACAAATGCGTTGAAGCTGGGCATTTTATTCGATTTTTAGCTCTTAGACAAAAAAATATACAAAATGATATATTTAAAAACCGTGCATCGTACGGGCTTACATCTAGTAATAATAATAATAACAATAATAATGATAATGGTAATGATAATAATAATAATAATAATAATGATAATAATGATGATGATGATGATGATAAAATGATAATAAAAACAATAGTGAGTGACTAGTGTCTGTGTCTTATTAAGAGCGAAGTCTTATTAAGAGGCTTAGCTTTACCGACATGAAATGAATCTCTTTCCGCTCTCTCAGTTGGTTAGCTGGTGTCATTGTCCTTCTGCTTCCTATCACCGAGACTTTCTGCACGAGCCCAAAGGGCACTACTTTGTATTGAATTGGCTAAGCCGTAGGCTAGTAAGAGCAAGGAGCTAGAGTTAGCAAACTGGCATACTTCAATCAGTCTAAGCCAGCAAAGTCTAGCAACCTATTCGATTCCTTCACTAACTTTAATTGGGATAATGCCTGTAAGCTTCTTCTTTGATAGCTAGATATGACTCCGGTAGTTTCTCTACTGAAATCCCTAAGTCAGGTTGTTCATGTGGGGTTAATTACCCTTTTGAGTTAGAGCTGCCAGGCAGAAGCTCTTTATACCAAAATCTGCGTGCTCACAGTAGCATAAAGTGTCTCGTCCTCTACTGTAGAGGTAGGAGCATTCTATATGTAGGATTGGGAATCAATTTCCAGCTAATTTAGGTAACTTCCCAGCGATGCATGACTCCGGTAGTCAGATTCATGCTGGTGATTTACTCATTGGTATTAAAAAGCGTCTTCTATATGATGATTATCAATTTTCGGGTGTTTGTATCTCCCATAAATTTTTTAATTTTAGAATTAAAGATCCTGATGCTTTCAACTAATATGTCGGAGTGTGAAATATGTGTTGATAAAAAAGACGTGTTGATTATTTATTCATTGGTTCAAATGATAATGATTCAAATTCAGAGACAATATCAATTACATAGTTGTAGATATGAGTTATATTGTATGAGTGATATAGAATTAATAAATAGTTTCCATCATTATATTTCGGAATGGTGGGAGTTGGAAGGTCTCCTTATTGATTGCTCTAATTCTTATGAATCTATACCAATCTGTGGAGTATTAGATAAAATGAAAAGAATCTTTAATAATGATGATAATCTCTATCGACTTTTTGCGTCATTAATTAAGATTCCTATCCGTTATGAAGGGGGTAGAAGTAGCTCCAATATTGATAGTATTTCGAAACTTCCGTACCTCAGCTATATACTATTTGATATTTATATGGATAATATCGATCGGTTTATAAAAGATTGCTATCTTGTTTTTAAATATGCGCGCTTTCGAAGTTATATGGTTATAGGTTTCAATTCAATAGATGAAAAAATAACATTTATGTATGAAAAGGAATCAATATTTAAAAAGTACTTGTTATCAAAACCATTTACGACGCTTCTTTTAAGGGATTCGTTTCCTGTTCCTTTTATGAAAGAATGGTATATATATGTTAAAAGTAACGGAGGGTGTGAAATAAGACATCGATTGAATGGTCCAAAGATCCACATTCAGAAGTCGTCATATAAACCAATTCGAACTAAAAAAAGAGTCCCTTATTCGTGGGAGTCTAAAGATAAAAAAGAATAAGGGCTAGCAGTATGGCAGAGAGTTGGAATTCATTCGAATGATAAGATCTCAAACAATAAGGAACGAGGAAGATCAATGCCTTTGAATTGTTCGCGGGAATATCTGCCGTTTAACAGTATCGGGTATTCTGATATGTGACAGCTCTTTAACATTGGTTTAAACGCTCTCTAGGAGAGCAATATCCTTTAATTGTTCGGAGAGAAAGACGTTGTTTAGCAGGTTTAAGGTAGTTCGATACTCGATCGTTTCTTACCTTAGGGTTGAACCTTCTTATTTTCATTGAACCGGATAAAGGAGATCCTTGATCGACCCTAGCAAACCCCAATTAACGATATGCTTGACTGGAGTAAGGGATCCCTTAAAAGGGGCACATACGTGTTTAGTATAAAGAAAGTAAGGAACAACTATCTTCTTAGTGTAAGTTAGTGTCGTTAAATACAGATTTTATCAAACTAATGAAACAAAACCAGCTATCTCCCGTTGCTATTCCTAAATCCGACCTCGATCAAACTCCTATTACCGAAGCTAACGAGTGGAACGAGCATAAGGATAAGGTTTACCAGCATGGCAGAGTTTCGTAGCCAAGTTAAAGACGTGCCAACTTTTCAAACTCTTTCTTAAGCGATGGTTCTGCTTTCACTGTATGAGCAATATAAGAGCATATAAACGATAGGGCAAGATAGAAACAATAGCAACATGAAGCTCTTAGCCGGTCTATCAAACGTCCCTTGTTATTAGGATTTAGCAACAGGAAGAGGAGATGGTTCATTAATACTAGTTTAGTTAAATAATTATGTTGTTAGCTCCGGTCGAGCTCTTCCTCCAATAACAAAAGGAATAACTGGTTATGATATTCTTAAATCGGGGTATAAAGAACATAATTGGCGTAGATTAGTAATTAGAAACTAGATTCTCCTATATGCATCTTATTATTGGTATGGTGTATTGGAATTAGCTAAAGGAGCTATAAGAGGAATGTAGCTATAGAGAAACAGTAGCTGCAGTAAGAATAGAGCTATAAAACAATAGTTAAAGCACCTATTAAGACAGGAATAAGAAGTAGCGAAAACGAGTCTAGAACAAATAAGAAGATAAGAGCAACCGATCTTCTTTCTTTAGCAGGCACTCTATAGGGGATTTTATCAGCACTCTCAAGGGTCAGGGTTAGGGGTATGATAATCAGTATGATAGGGAACAATAGAACAACAAAGGGTTTGGTTAACTAGTTTTCTCTTTAACAGCAAGAACTACAATCAAGTATACTCTTTCAGTCGAAGTAGTTCTTAATCGTCCGAGCTCTTTTATAGAGAGCTCTCACTCAAGCCAAGCAGATCCGGCAGGTAGCAACATGTCAGTGGTATCGGAAGAGCTGCATTAATTAGTATGTTAGTTCATTACTTCCTTAGTCCTAATGGGTTCAGTCGCAGCATTTCTCTGCTGGATGTTTAGCCTCTAGATAGGCCTGTAACTGTAGTTAGGAAGTCTCCTGTATGATTCCTTGAAACATTTGATTCCATTAAATCAATTGATCCTATCAGTACTAAAAAGATCAGACACCGAAATAAAAAGTATCCAACCTATATCCCATCTGGGAAATCTAAAAGTCAAAATAGGAAACCCTTCCTGGTAGCTGATACGGAGACAATTTCATTAGATAAAGAGAAAGGTGCAAGAGTCCACAGTACCTTAAGGATCTTGTAAGAAGGTAAGTTCCGATTTTCATTTAGCTTCCATTTCGTGAGTCTCACAAGAGGGTCCGCATGCCAAAAAAGACATAGTGCCTACTACGCCCCTAAATAAAGGATAAGGAAATTGGACACGAGTGAGAGCTAGACTGACTCTTGGCCCAATGCTCGTGGGCGATGAAGACTGACGACCCCTTCTGCCTAACTATCTCTTTGCAAGAATTAGATCTTCGAGAATGCGCTGCAAGCCTAGGATTCGTATCATCTAGCGTATAATCCCAATTGGCTGAATTGGCTCTGGATTCTATTAGGTTAGAAAAATAATTCCCATTCCCGGTCCAATCAAAGTACTACTAACTTTTCAGCAGATTCAATAGCTGTGGTTTCATGAAATGAAAAGATACCTTCTAAGGAAGGGAAGGAAGAACGACATGCATTTATGGTAAAACATATATAAGTAGGATCAATCCCCCTCTTAAGGTTAGACTTTGTTCGCTTAGCCTCATCTTCGTTTGGAAGGCAAGTAGACGAACTAAACTGGAAACCACTGGGAGGGTTGCAAAGCTTTACGTGTGTCAACGAAGTGATTAACTTGCTAGAAGCACAACCGAACCCGCAAGCACGATGGACCGCTGACAATCATATAATATATGATTTCACTCTTTTTATTTCATTTATTGCGAGCTTAGCTGAGCATGGAGCTGGTCTGTGGGAGAGTAAGATTCTCTCTCCTTCTTTCTTTCGAACTTTGCTCTTAAGTCTTTTTTTAACCGGAATTTTGAACGAAGGGCGTAAAGACGAGTTCCAAGAGTCGTCTAAGCACATCCATTCTCTTAGGGCTTAGGGGATGCCAAAAGCTAGCCTCACTCTCATATCTCTTTACCTTTCTACCACGGTCGAAGGAATGTGTCCCTAGGCAGCAGGTAAGTTAATCGGAAAATTGATCAAGGGCTTCTCCTACAAAGACGATCGCGAATAGGGCTCCCCTGCAACCTAATTCCTTCCCTCTCACTCGAGTCTTAATCTCAAAGAAAGGGAATTGACCCTAATACGGCTTCGAAGACTATTAGACATGGACTGCTAGCGGAGTGGAAAAAAGGACTTGTTACATCCTCAAAGAGTGAAAAGTACCTCAACGAATAGAAAAAAAAGTAAAGACAAGAGGAAATCCAGTCTAGCCGCAATAAACTACATGAAAGCAAGCAGAGGAAGCGGGGAAGTACTTGAGAGAATGGAGGGCAGGGACCCCTAATCGAAAGCAAGGTGCGTAGAGGGAATCTGGATATACTGATTAACCTACCTTTGGAGAGCTGCGAATCCTTAGATTTCTACCAACTAGACTAAAAGATAGAATGAAGATAGTGCTTGACTTACATACGTTATTTCCTAAAAGAAGGGTATACCAATCAACAACACGGGAGAGGTCAAAGACTAATTTACGAGTTTACCTGGATGAACCATTTGAACTAGTCAATTTTGAACGAGAAACCACCCTCGTGGGTGATTGGCCATATGAGGGTCCAAAGAAGTATATCCTCTTTTCTAAGCTAGAAAGCTAGTTCACAATAAAGCAGAGGGGTAGCTAATGGAAAGCTACAAAGCAGGGGAAGGAGCTAGACCACCACTTTCTGGCCTAAAATCTCAAGTTACCTGCTCTCAAGGAATGGGACTACTGGTACCAAAACTTCACCTTGATTAGTTGAAATTTTCACTCCCTTTGTTTCCTCTTGCAACTTCTATACCAAGAAAATCTCTCATCTTTCCCAGATCCTTGATTGTGAGTGCCTCATCCAAATGCTTCTTCAAGAATAGTTGGAATTGGAGTCCTTGCATTGTGATCTACATCTTCTTCACAGTGCAGTTGTGGCAACATCTGTATACAGTGAGGAAGCTTGTTAAACTCTTATGAACTTTGCTTAAAAGGAAATATATGCTCCTTAAACTCTACATCTCTTGACACAAAGATCTTCCTTGTCTCTAAATCCATTAATCTTTAAGCTTTTTGTCCACCAGGGTAACCTAAAAGGACACATCTCACACCCTGTTCTGTGAGTGTTAACTGCATAACAAAGGAACAAAGGCATCCCACCACCCTAAGGTGATCATAATCAGGAAACTTCTTCATCAATCTTCCATAGGGGGTCTTTCATTTGAGCACAGAGGATGGAAGTCAATTTATGATGTGAGTTGCTACTAGAACACACTCTCCTCATAAATTCTTAATCTGTTGTAGTTTAGAAGATGCCCTGATGTATTTACTTCTGAAGTTGAGTGGGCCATTAAATGTGGCAGAAGATATAAGCCTCAACATCAGATTTATTTTATGTTTTTTTTAATTTGTAGCTCTCTCTCTTCTGTCATGTGTTTTATAATGTATTATATGTGTTTTAAAATGCTGGCTATGATTAACACTTCTTCTTTCGGCTTCCTTGATACACTTGCTTCGTTTTGAAGGAGGGGAAACTAGAAAATGGCTAAGAGAAGTACTTCTCTTTGGAGCTTGTTTTTGTCCCCAAGGGTTAGAGTTGCAGCTTCTGCTTCACCTGGGTTGTCTCCTCAATACGGACTGGAACTTATATACTTCAATAGTTTGCTAACCACTCAGAGCTATTTTGCAGTTAAGGATATAAGCTAGTTGGTTCTTTGTCTCATATGGCTCTTTGATTAGGACTTTAGGGGGAAGGGTAAAGACTGCCCAATGGGCTCATTCCTAGTAAATGGAGGGTTGTAATAGCTTAAGTGAAGCTTTTGGAAAGAATGCGTTTTTGAGTTTGGTTGATTTGTCTATGTGTGTGTAAGTTGAACGGCTTGAGTTCGTTCGACTAATGGGGGGGGTGCCATAATTGGTAGCCCGTTAGTCTCTCTTGCTGGCCAAAAAGAAGCTAAAAGCGGAGTCTTTGTCTTCGCTTCCCTAGTCTGACTGATTCATCCGTTAAAAGAAGAAGTCATAAAACACGAGGAACTATTTAAGTAGGCCTTAGTTAAGGCATCCTTCGACAGGTGATCGACCAACAATGATATAAAAAAGAATGAAGATAGATATAGCGTTAAGGAGATAACAGCTCGGGAAGCAACAAGGGATAAGAGGAGATAGGTTTTTGCTTCTAGATCTACGGCGAGCAATTACCTTTGCTTGTATGTTCACAAGTAGTTTTACCAAAGCGAAAACGACTAGAAAAGGGTTTCCTGTTTAGAATGTTTTTTCAATTTGTAGCTCTCTCTCTTCTGTCATGTGTTCTCTCTCTTCTGTCATGTGTTTTTACAAAATTTTTATATGCCTATATGAGAAGTGAAACATCACTTTATCTGCAATATGATTAAATTAAGGTACTTTACTAGTAGTTACTCGACATCCTTCTGCCTTCAATGCCATAACAACATTTTCTGAGTCAGGCTGCATGAAAAAACAACCATACATGTGTTCTCTCTCTTCTGTCATGTGTTCTCTCTCTTCTGTCATGTGTTTTATAATGTGTTATATGTGTTTTAAAAAGCCGGCTATGATTCCTTAGCTTAGTGCAAGGTTGAAAAGAATGCTTTGTATTCCAAGTGGGGTTCCATAGCGCAGAAGGAGCAAAGTCTTAACTACCACGCACGCTACTACTAGACTACTAGCACTCTACGAGTAGATTAGTTGAGTGACTAGTGTCTTATTAAGAGGCTAGTGTCTTAATGATTATATTATTATTGTTCTTAATAATAATAATATTCTTAATAATAATAATAATAAGAATAATAATAACCACAACAATAATAATAAAAAAAAAGTGTTACAGTAGTTTGTAAAAAGTGATACATAATGTCGAATAAAGTGCTACTATGTACCAATAGATGAGTAAAAAATGTTACCTAATTATAAAAAAATGTGTTATATTAGTTCACAAAAGTGATACATAATGTTGGATAAAGTGTTACCATATAATATAAAAATGTTACTAAAGACAAATAAATGTTACATAAGAAATATAAGGTAACACTTTAAAATGATACTAATAATGTAAAAAAGTGTTACATAAGAAGGTTTATAGTACCACTTTCAAAAATGTTACCATACATCACCCAAAGTGCTACATAAGATCTTAGGTAACATGGGCGGATGTATCACCCACTAAAGTGTTACCTATAGTCTATAATAACACTTTTACTACTTTAGGTAACACTTTTTGGATGTTACTTGAAGTAAGTTATGTACTAGTGTGAGTCACCAAATTGTAGGCGTCGTTCGAAGTGTGCCTACGTTAAAGCATGTGTGAATATGCTTGGAACTCATAGGAAGTGGAAATTGACACTACGATTAGGGACAAAGCAAAGCAGGAAGCTGCCAACAAGTTTTTAAGGAACTTGTAAATCGTTCACGGATCATTTAAGGCAACCACGAATAAAGGGACAACGAAAGACAACAACGATGGACCCATGAAGGTTACACCCCATTCATAATCCATGAGATTACTAACTCCATATGGTTCGTAACCACGAAAGGAGGATCGGGGATGATGGTACGAAGTGAGTCATGGAGTCACATTCGCCCGTATTGGCCTCTACTCGATTCTTATAGTGAAAAATATTCCTGCAATCTCAAAGGCATGCAAATAAAGATCCAATTTGATCCAAACTATTATTAAGCTAAATTGGTTGAATATTAATGCAACATATAGTTCTAAAATATCATGATCACTTCAATTGACAACAAGATTAAAGAGGAACCTAAACCGCTCGTCCAAATTATCTTATTAGTCGTGAATTTCAATTACATATTCCCTTTAACATGCAATATGGTGATCATACAAAAAATAGAGTAAAACATTAATATTGAAAGCAATTTAACCATGATAACGTTAGTCAAATCAAATAATAATAATAACCCTAATCATGATACTAGCAATACTAAAATAAAATAAGTAATTAAATTAATTAATTACTCACATTCCGCGCGTTCCTTTAAATCGCTACATCATGAATAAATTGTTAGTAACTTCAATAAAAAATAAATCAAATGAAAATTAAATTAAATAAATGTAGAGTTGATTTGGTCCAAACCCTCAGTCAATTATACCTTTCACGCCTTGGTTTAAGGACGGAACCTCGGATTAAGTGTGGACTCCTTAGAGTACTTAAGGGAAGAATGATGTAATTAAGAATATAGGTTTAAGGCTTAGAATATGTGAGAGAGAGAGAGAGAAGATAATGATTTTGGTGTAAAAGAGAGGAAGAGAGAAGGATTTGGTGCCCCGAACTACAGAAAGGAGGGCCCTATTTATAGTAAAAATGAGTAGAGAGAAAACACGGAACCCTAAAAAGATAAAAACCCTAAAAATAACATCGTGATACGGCAAAATGCAACGTGACACGGCAAAAGCATGCCGCGACACGACAAGGATTCCCGTGACGCGGGGAAAATTGGTGTGACGCGGGACAAATTTAACCTACAGAAGATAAAAGCGCGTGAAGAATTACGCGGAGAAAACACGGAAAAATACCATGTCACGGTATGTGTACCGCGATACAGTACAGATTGCCGCGACGTGGCAAAGTCCACCGTGGCACGGTACAGTATACCGTGCACGGTGAAATATGCATGCGTGAAAATGCGGAAATGACGGGGGAAAAGCAGCGTGTCACGGTATATGTGCCACGACAAGGTACAAATTGCCGTGACGCGGTACTATATGCCGTGCCACGTCAGATATTGTCGCGTCGCGACAATTTTGCTGTTGTGCGGCAATTCCAACTTTTTATGCGTTTTTAAAATCATCATAAATTTTGATCCGTAACTCAAAATAAGGCATATAATATATCATTGGAAAGCTTATCAAGTTTACTTTCCTAAATGTAGGGAATATTTCAATCATTACCCCAAACTTGAACCTCACTGTGATCATACACTAAAGTACGGTGGCGTCCAAAAGGAAAGAAGCTAGAGCAAAAGAGTCGCCAACAAGTTTTAGGAACTTGTAAACCGTTTACAGGGTGAAGGGTACACCCTTTAACGATCCATGAGATCGTTAACTCTAATAGGTCTGGAACCAAGACTGGAAGTTCGGGGGTGAAGGTACAAATCCAATCTAAAAGAGAAAGAACCTGCCCTAATAATAGGTCTCTACTTTATTCTGCTCGTATTCATGTGTGCTTTTTGACTAACATGCAATCATTAGGTTCACCCTAAACCTGTTTATCTATGTTGGTTGAATATTAATTCACAAATTAATCTATTATTGGCAATCACTTGAATTATAATCAAATTTCCCTAAACAAGATTATTAATTATCTTATTAAGCGTATTACAAGTACCAATTCCCTTTAAGCATGCATAAAAGGTGTGATCAAGCAATAACAATAAATATAATCAAGCAACATAATAATCATAATCATAATAATCATAAATCATAATCATGTTAAAGCATAATAATAGCAATATCCTAGGCATGATACTAACAAGATTAATAACAAACCCTAACATGTCACTAAACATTAAAAATCAAAGCTTTAACCCTAACATGATACTAACATGATATTAGGAAAGAAAGTAGGAAGCATCATAGAAATCATAATTGATATAAGAAAATCACCCTAAATATGATATACTAGAAAGCAATAAAACATCCTAACATGATTTCTATATCTTAATATCAGTAAAGCAAATTAAAGCACTTACTTGGATGCCTCGTACCTCTTTCTAATAACAAAATACATACGTTAGTAACTTCAAGGAAAATATTAAACTCAAAGAATTAAATTAAAGATTAAGAAAGTTTAGACTAGATTTGGGACCAAACCCTCAGAAATATCAAACCTTTCACGTCTAGGACGAAGACAACTTCGAACTATGCTAGATATTTCTAGATCTTGTGAATGCAGAATTTTGTTTGTAAAAAGGGTGGTTTTGAAAGAGAGAGAGAAAATATCAAGAATTTCTTTATGAGAGTTGGTGATTAAAACCGGAGGTTTAAGGAGGCTATTTATAACGAAAATCAGCTGGAATATGATAAAAAAGAATCAGAGTTTTTAAAAGAATAAAACACGACGCTGTCGCCACGCACGCCCCTGTCGCTGAGACAGTTTTTTGCGAAATTTGTTTTTATTATATCTTTTGATCCAAAAGTCCAAATATGGAATATAATATGTCGTTGGAAATATCTTGAAGTCTAATTTCCAAACCAATTGGAATCAGATTAAAATCATTTGTAGATAAAAAGATATAGCAGAAATAGTGGAAGGGTGTCAGTTTTGGATAGAGTTTCATATCTCATTCATATTTTTTTCGTTATAATATATCATTGGAAAGATAACTTCAAGATCTATCCAACCATATAAAATTTGGATAAAGATTATGAGGCACAAAAATAATATCTAAATATATTCCATCTCGTACAAAACAAGGATTCTCAAAAGGAGTAGTTTTATTCAATTTCAAACTCTTTGAAACATAATTATCAATCCTAACTTCATTAGGATTTAAAATAACCTTCTAGAGTATTCTAGAAGACTATAATCAATCCTAATAGCTTTAGGAATGATAATTAATAATATGCCCTCCTCTAGATATTGGGCCGCATATAAAGATCAAACCGGGCCCAATTTAGTATTTTGGCCATAACTTCCTCATTATTCATCGGAATTGGGCTGATAATATATCGTTGTAAAGGTCTTTTCAAGCCCATCTAACTATACTATTATTGGACCCTTTTCATGGACCAAACTAAACTAGAATTTATGTTTTTTCATAAATAGGGTTTTCGAAAACAGAAAGAGAGACTTTTAATAAAAATTAACCGCAACACTATACTTTTCACACTTTTGCTTTGTTCGATAATCAAATGACATGAAATGTATTCATCACTGGGTTTGGTTTTGGGGAGAAAAAATTGGGTGTCTAAACTAACCCAATTGTAATCAGGGCAAAAAAATTTGTAAATTTTAAGATATGGCCGTTTTAGTAGAAGGGTGTCGGTTTTGGGCCGAGGTTAGTGTTTTGCTCATATCTTCTTCGTTTTAAATCGGAATTGGGCTTATGATATATGGTTGGAAAGCTTATTTCAAGGCCTATCTGACGAAATAATAGTTGGATCAAAATTATTAGGCCACAAAATCAATTTCTCTCAGTTTTGTGATGTGGACACCAAAAGAGGAAAACAAGCTATGGTTTAGGGAAATGAGCTAGGAAATGTATTGGATAGAAACATGAATTTAAGAACTCCAAAGATTAAATAATTAACCCGACAAATAATGGTGGTGAAAGATTTTTCATCATCGGATTTGGTTTTGGGGAGACATTTTTAGGTGTCTACACCTAGCCTTCCACCACTCATTCAAAAACAGTCCATGGTTGCGGGCATTCCAAATAGACCAGCAGAGGGTCATCACCTCACTACGGTGCACACTATCCAGCTTGCAAAACATATTAAAGACCCAATCCATAAAGGATCACCACCTTTCTTCCACAATCCACGCAAAACCACTCTCGTCCCAAATGTTAACAACACGCGGATAACAGAGAAGGGCATGAGCAACATCCTCCTTTCCCTCACCGCAAACACCACACATCGCGTCAATGTCCTCAACATGAATATGCAACCCCTGTTTGGTAGGGAGATCTTCATGGCATGCGCTACAGGAGAAAACTTTAATCCTTGGCAGAATCGGCTCGCTCTAGACCAAATTCCAAGCCTTTCGAATAGCAGCATCATTCGAGCAGCTAGCTTCCTCATTTTCACCATCAAATATGAGTTTATAAGCTGATTTAACTGGGTAAATGCCATCTTTCTCTCCCTACCAGCACAAACAATCATTATGACTCTTCTCGCTAAAAGGGATGGATAAGATCCTCTCCTGTCAAAAGGTAAAAAGAGAGACTTGATTAACCTAACATCCCATCCCCCCTGATAGGCTAAAGTCGTATCACCTAATAAAAAATAGTACCTAAATCCTCTAACTAATGTAGATAGGGAAGTAGGGTCAAATCCTTAGAGAAACAAGTCTTTCTATTCCTAATTAATTAAAATAATCTAAACTATTAAGTAACCAAAATTGTTGTTATTAAAGGGGAATTAAACTACGAAGATTAAGAATAGGGAAAAATCAATAATGAAGAAGCCTAGGGTCACAGGTTCACCAATAATTAATATTCCGGGATAAAACATGACAATTAATAAATAACACCGCACATATAGCATGACTAACAGGCTCTCGCAATTTATTAATCAACATAGATCTAACAGGCTCTCGCAATTTACTAGACCTAAGTTCCTATTGAAAATAGCCTTTAATATCAAATTAACATATGCTCGATCCATTAATTTAATATTGCTATAATTTTACAATCAAATCACATCTACTCGATTCATAATCCAATTGTAAAGAATTAAAACAATTCAATAAGAATTTATCAAGAAATGTCAATAATTAATAATCAATAATAACAAATTATCCCTTTATATTAATTATGGATCCCCCAACAACCCTATAATTAAACTACTCACACATAATTAAATCTAAACAAATCAAAGCATATGAAAAGGACATGATTAAGATTAAAACAAGAAAATAAACAATAATGGAGAGGAGAGAAAATACCGAAAGAAGGAAAATTGAGATTTCACTCAAAAGGGATGAACTTGAGTTTAACAATAATCAACAACTAAAAAGCTCTCTAAAGTTTGAGTATATGAAAAGAGAAAAATGAAAAACGTAACTAAGAAAGATAACAAAAGAGTATTAAATCTAAGCTCGAAGATTAGCCAAAACGAAACTCCTAAACCACCTTTTTCCTCGAATGTGCTTTCAAGGAAGCAGCCCGATCGGGCCCGAATTTTCTCTTGGTCGTTCCTTGAGCTTCACTTCACTTGGGCTCCAATAGTCAAGGCCCAAAACTTCCCCTTGATCAATTACTCGGACCAATTCCATGAAACCAATCCCTTAATCACCGATACGATCGGTCTTGGGCTACGGTTAAAGGTCATGAATATGCTATGGCTCTGATATCTCGTAGTGATCGGAAATCCATAGAAAATATCGAAAAATTCGGGAAACTCCTACAAAACAAAGCTAACTCTACAAAATACTAGAAACCACACATTAGTGCTAAAAGTATCTTTGAAGAGCTCAAATAAGCATATAAATGACCGTGGGACGGGGGATAAAATAGAATATAAAACACGAATATCAAACTCCCCCAAGCCAAACCCTTGCTTGTCCCTAAGAAAGGCAATGAATCAAAATAAATCATAACATCACCCCAATTTAGAATCCAAAATCCGTAACACAACTCAAAGCCAATCTAACAAACATGCATCATAACCAATCACTCAAATCCGTCCAATTACCTATCTTCCCTAACAATTGTCAAGTAGAGAAACCACAAGAGCATATAGAATTCAAGACTAGTGCTCACACACTCGACTCTTATTTATGTGGCAACTAAAAGATGTATTTGATCGCTCTCCAACCAACTCCTCCCAAAGTCACAACACTCGTGTATTTAAAGAGATAAGCACTCAACATAGATAGTCGACTCGGAATATATCAAGTCATACTTCGCATTGATAAACAAATACTTTCACATCTATACAATCTATGCACAAAGGTCGGAAGGTCCTTAAAGCTTGTAACATAAGACTTAGGTAAAGGGTAGGAAATATTTGGGAAAATGTGAGAGTAAAGCCATGTTTAAAGGGATCCAAATCCTAATAAAACCAAGGTAAAAAATAAATAATGACCAAATCATCTCTAACACAAACTGTACTCTACAAAAGTTCACCAAATAACCAATTCAATCTTTCACAAAATCAACATTACTTACAACTTCACTCATAAAAATATGAAATTGTAGAACTCGAGTGAATAAACAAACTTTAAACTAATTCCTTTTTTCTTATGAACTTGATCTTATTTTTTTTGAAGTCTTTCTTTATTTTTTCTTTTCTTTTGAGAAACCTTCAATTATAATACTTGAACATTGAAACAATTTTTTTTCTTTTCTCTTTTTTTTTTCTTTTTA
The DNA here is from genome assembly GCF_001683475.1 of Chenopodium quinoa. Lineage (NCBI taxonomy): Eukaryota > Viridiplantae > Streptophyta > Magnoliopsida > Caryophyllales > Amaranthaceae > Chenopodium > Chenopodium quinoa. The sequence goes on along the minus strand of NW_018745026.1, from coordinate 945,600 downwards.
TCTCACATTGGAATTTTTCAACTTTGAAACACAAATTCTCATCATTTTTTCCAATCTTAATATCAAACAACAAATTACTCTTCTTTTTCTCCCACATTGTGCAATTAAATACACACTACAACTCCCTCACCTCACTAAATATTAGCTCCCCCAAGCCAAGCTTGGGATAATAACCAATGAGGCTTAAATAGGCTTGTAATGTGGCTAAATAAACAATAAAAGGGCACAAGCAACAACATGGGTAACAAGAAGGGAACAAATGTATCTAATATCGTCTGAAGGCCACCTAATTAATAGAATGAACGCTTTCGTCCTTCACATTGTACATAATAGTGAATCATATAAACGTTACTCATAGTCACAAACCAATACTCAGATTCATTGACATACCAGGAACTAACACACATTCCTAACCAAATCAACTAGTCAAGCACTATATTCACAAGCAGTTGGACAAAATTGACGCATGTTAAGGCTCAAGGCAATCAAACATCAAATCATGACCAACTAATCCACAATGTTCATTATCAATAACAAGGAGTTTAAAACAATTTTTATCAAGGGGCACAGGGAATCATGCTTCATTTTTTCATTGGAACGTATTTTTGCTTTTTTCAAAGCAATAAATCTAACCAAAAAAGCATATAAAAAGAGAAAAGAGTGAGGGAAATACCATATATACAAGATCATTTTCCCCCAAGCCAAATCAAGTAATGCCCTCGTAGTCTTGAGAGTGTAGCTACGAAAAGCTACTCCTCATCATCATCCTCATCCATCCGAGCATAACCACTACCACCTCCATGGCTAGAATCGACACCTCCGTGACCCAAAGCACATGCAAAACAGTTAGGATCCACATTCCCCCTAAGCCCACCAAAAGGAACATCGGCCCCATAATCATGGACGTAAGAATAGTCCACACACGTAACTGCCAAAAGCACCGAGGGTTGAATATCCTCCTTGAGGCTATTGAAACCAATCGGGAACTAGAGCCTTGGGGGAATAGCCACTCAACGTGCATAGTCATCATACAAGGGGTATAAGCCCCTCACTAGGTTCCGTTGCACACACCCAACCCGTCTATCTAGAGAACCTACCCTAGAGTCAAGGTTTTGGACCAAACCCTCTACCCTTCCTTGGTCCATCTTAATCCAAAAAGCCAAGAAGTCATAAAGTGCATTAGGATCGATGTTGTAGTTAACGGAAGAGGTACAGATGTCATGCATGTAGGGTTGGGGTGGTGGTTGGAATTGAGGTTGTGGTTGTGGTTGAGGTGGAAAATGTTGAGCCTCTTGTGCCTCTCCTAGAATACCTAGCTCAAAGGTCAAACTTGGTTAAGTTGGGGTTAGGCAATGTAAAGGCTTGGTCTCTCCTACTCGACTCCCTATGAATTATCTACTACATCTCATTAGGTTGAATCACACTATGGGTTGGTTGGATTCAATTGATGCTTCCTAAGTAGGTAAGGTCCATCAGGGTAGGGCCATCTACTCTCCTATAGTCATTGGGTATAAAACCCATCAATTTTAACGCAATGTGGTGACTAACCCACAAAAATAGATAGGACACCTAGCTCTAGAAGCCTCGACCGCCTTAGAACTACGTTGGAAGTGTTGAGCCGTCCTAAGGGGAATGTTCAATTTCCCACAACTAGGGATTAAATAGGAGGCCAACAATTCCAACTCATCCCTTTGAACATTACCCGGTTCATGCCTCCCAAAGATGGTGAGGCCAACAAATCTTTGCCAAAACTTTGGCACGGGATGGTGAATGATGGTCCTCTTGGCATGTTGGAGGCTTTCTAAAACCTCCCCCATGAGAGCTAGGTAAAATTCGGCACAATAGTCTCGGGGTGGTTCCATGGGTTTATCGGATTTCAAATAAAAATTTTACCAAAATCCTTTAAAGATAGTCTCACATCATTGTTAAGTAATCGAAATCGAACATGATAAACAGTTCAACTTGACTTAATCAAATTAAAAGTAGAGATGAATTCTACAGTTAAATAGTCATATGTATCACAGTGCAAGTTAAACAAATTATACATACAAATTCCCTTAAACAACTTTTCTACTTCTTTATTAAGTCCTAATCTAATCAAATTTGGATGGTGAACAAAGCGAGTAGCTATTACCTGCCTCGAGATGAGGTTGAGCACCTCGCTCCACCTCGGAATTTGAAGTTCCGGATTGACCATTGGTGTTGATTGTTTCCTAGATTATTCACCTCTTTGATTTCTCAACCTTTTGGAATCCATTTGATGTGATTTCTTGACAGATTTGAGATTTTCTCTATCTAGGGTTTCCTAAAAGTGTGAGGAAAACAAGTCAAAACTAGATGCAGAATGTAGAGGAAGGTGAGAGGATCAAGAATATATGAAAATTTTTGAGTTTTAATGTGAGAATTATAGAAGATCTTGATTGGAAAGGTGAGTTTGAAAGTTAGAAAATGGAGGTTAGAGAGAAAGTGTAAATGAAAGAGATGAGTGAAAGAAGAAAATGAAAAGATAAGAGGAGAAAAGGGAATTATAAGAGTTTCAGAATAAAGGCGTGCCCGATCGGGCGCTTGGACGCTCGATCGGGCGAAGGATGGCTGTTTTGAAACTTTACTTGGCGCGCCCGATTGGGTGAACTCCTCTTGATCGGGCGTGAGCTTGCCCTTGAATCTCTCTCGATCGCTCGCTCGATCGGGAGAGCTTCGCCCGAAATTTCTTTTTAGATCACTCGATTTCTCCAAATTTACGCCCAATCGAGCGAATTTCCCTTCAATTCTTCTCCTGCTTGCGCGCCTGATTAGACGATTTAGCAGCTCAGAATTTTCTTCCTTTGCGCTCCCGGTTGAGCGTGGTTGCCCGATCAGGCGATTTTATGTCCGATTTCTACTTCACTCTCACGCTCAATCGGGAGATTTTATGTCTGATATATGCTTTACTCTTGCGCCCGATCGGGAGAGCTCCGCCCGATCGGTCCTCTGCCCAGTTTGGAATCTCTTTTTTTGCAAAATTTTGAAGGAATTATGTCTTCGATAAGTGCAATTACTAGATATATCAAGGATCACTATTATGGAGATAATAAGTTCGTTCTTTTAGGTCATCATTGTTTGGTGTTAGATATGACAAATGATCTTTGGACTAGTTACATAGTCTGAAGCCCAATAGAATGGATCCTATAAGGTCACACAACAAGGAGTATTGGGTTAAACAAGTAAAAGGCCCATTAATGGGCCTCATGAGATTATGACATACCACATGGAGTGTTGGGCTAGAGTAGTTTGATTAGGCTTAGGAGTTTGCGCTGGACATGGGTTCTTATTTAGAGATATGATCTATAAATAAGATCCATGCCTAGGGTTGAAAAATAAGTCAGAATTAACAATTATTCAATTGTGAAACAAGGCAACCAGTATTCCAAACCCTAATCCATCTCTCTCTTCTCCTCCTTCACGTCCGTACGGCTGGCCACCCTAGGTGGTTCGTGGTGTTGGCTCGTGGTGGTTCTTGGTGTTGGTTCAGGTCTCTCTTCTCCGTTGATGGTTGATTGAAGCGTTCAATCATGACTAACTAGCATTAGTGGAGGTTTAACTTGTGCCTGTGGACCAAGTAGAGGAATCACGCTTGGGGTTCTTTATCTCCCATTGTTCTTGCTCGATCGCACGTGGAATCACGCTTCAAAGGTATAATTACTTGTTCTTTATGTGTTATGCAATGAGATCTTTGGATTAGGCGCTTTATGAATATGATTCCTGTTTTTCCGTAATTAAAACCTATAAACTCCTACAGTGGTATTAGTTAGCCTAATGCCTTTATGCATATTGACGATAAATATTTGATGTCCACAAATTTTAATTCAATTAAGAGGGAAAAAATTTAATTATGGTTCAATATTTATATTAAATGGAGATTTAATTTTTGGAATTGTTTAAATATGATTTAAATTGCTCAATTGTTCTAGCAAAATCCGAATTAAGCCCTAGTGTTTTTCGAAAATTTTGATTGAAATAAACCCTAAAATTTTGATTTTTATGCTTAATTTTGATGATTTCGAATATTTTATGCTTCATAAATTTAATTAGATTGATTTGATACATAAAATATGATATTTTGTATAATCAACAATTTTATTTAAGATTTAAATTAAATTAGAATTAAATTTGGGAAGAACCTTAGATTTGAAATTGAATTATGAAATTGATTTCAAAATTGAATTGGGCATAAATGTTATGTTTTAATTCAAATGACCTAATTTAATTTTATTTTACAAATGTTGTTTTATTAAATTAAATCTCTCCAAAAAAAAGGAAAAGATTTGAATTTGTGAGCGGGCAGTCGTGGCTTGGTGGACGAACCACCGTCAGGTGGCCATGGTGGCTGCCTAGGTGGTCGAAAAGGGTGCATCAAGGAGGACGGCGAGTCGTGGACATGCGGCAGCAGGAAGTGCAACTGTTGCACTGCCGCAAGCTGTTGCCTGTTGCATCCAACAGACACATGAGGCTGCGCTCTAGCCTAGTTGCGAGGCAAAACAACAACCCTCAGACAATAGCGGCGGATTCCTACCAAGACTTAGGTGCCCAACTGGAACAGTTCCAGCTAGGTGCAGGTGGTGTCGTGGCTGGGCCTTGTCCTTAGCTACGGCGTGCGTTAGTTGGGGTTCTCCCTGACTGACGTACAGGGAGGTTCTTGTTGCTGCGTTGGCTGGGGTTCTCCCTTGCTGACGTGGCAGCAGAATTAAAAATAAAAAAATTGCTTTTGTTAAAATTATTTTGTTTTAAATTATTTTCAAATTAAATTCGATTTTATTTTGGGGATAAAATCAAATTTCAAAATTTGGTTTTGATAATTATCCTTAATTAAATTTGTTAATTTTGGATAGTTAGGATATGTTTAGCATATTCCAAAAATATTAAGATTGATTTAAATAATGGGATTATATCCCATAATTATTTTAGGATATAATTGACTTAAAATTTTGTGATTGGCTAGTAATTAGGATAGAACCCCTATGTGAGTTAGGATAATCTTTGAGGATAAATATGATTTATCTTTTGAGATTAAAATAAGATTTGATTCTATCTCATGATTAATTTAAAATATACTATAATTTATTGATGGTCTTGAAAAATATTTGATATTATCTAATTGCATTAATTAAAATATGTGATGTTTAGGTGCCATGTTTCCTTTATTGTGAACATTCGATGTTGTAGTTTAGGAAAACATGATGAGTGATTTATTATGTGGAAATTTTATAATATATGATGTTATTTTTTTGCTATATAATGATTAGTATGGCCCAGTAGATTACTAAATACGATCTGCGCATCATGATGTATTTTTGTAATCTTAGTACGGTCTACGAACCGATAAAATATTTCTGTAATTTTATTTCATTTTATTTAAGTAGTAGATAGAATAGAATAGAATTACAGGTTGTAGTTAATCCAAGAAGCCCATGAAGTGAAGGCCCAAATGAGCGAGATGGATAAGATCCATGAAGGTTCAAGTGGGAGCTTTTGCTTTATTAGTTTTCTTAGGATTAAGGGGATATACTATGTCATGTTTTATTTATGCATTAGTAGATTATGCATGTTATATTTAATTTATGTTGATTGTTGATGGGCTAGAGTTCACTAAATAATCACAACATAATAAATCTGGGTCCCAGTAATATTTTGGTTGCTTTTCCAATTAGATACCCAACAAATCTAGATAGTGAGTGATGGGCCGGCCTCCACAGAGTGTCACTTGTTATTTTAGGCATTGTGGGTAGATCACCATCTACATATTTAATTAGTTATACTCAACACGGTTACCTAAAGCGTTTAGAACCTTGAAGCAAAGGGTAATAATCAAACATGTGATGGTTAATTATTCAACCTAGAATTACAAGAGTTGTAATCAGTAAAGAGTTTACTCACCTTGAAAATGTAATGCTTGATGGTAGGGCCTCAGTCCGGTTAACTCTTACACGGCGAAGGCAACTTCGAACTTGGCTAGGTGTGTCTAGAGCTTGTGAATGTGGAATTTTGTAAAAGGGAAGGTTTAGAAAGAAGGAGAAAGAACAAGCTTCCAGCTTTTAGAGAGAGAAAGCATAGAATTAGATTATTGTTGGTGATTGCAAATGAATCAAAACAGGGGTCTAGGACCCTATTTATAGAAAAAATAGTCCGGAAACCGATCGAAAAGAAATTGAGTCCCATTCAGAATAAAAAACCTCTTGTCACGAACGACTGGAGTTAACGCCAGACGACAGGTATTAGCGCCAGGCGACATACTCTGTCGTTTGGCGCTAATTAAAAGATAAAACGCGCTTTTTACGGAATACTTTTCTTAATATGATTAAGCAGCAAATTCCGTGTTTATCAAATTATAATTGGGTTTATCACAAAACACTTATTTTATTTCAAATAAACCTTTCAAAATATAATTATCAATCCTAATTCCATTAGAATTTAAAAGAACGTTCTACTTATTCTAGAAGATTAAAATCAATCCTAATAACTTTAGGAATAATAATTAATAGGCCCTCCTCTAAATCATTGGACGGCATATAAAATTCATTTCGGGCCCAATTTAGTATTTTGGCCATAACTTCCTCATTATTCATCGGAATTGGGCTTATAATATATCGTTGGAAAGCTCTTTGCGAGCTAAATCCAACTACACAATTACTGGACCCTTATCATGGACAAAAATAAATTGTATTGGCTATTTTCATAAATATAGAATATAAAGAAATATTTTCAAAAACAGAAATAGAGATATTTTAATAAAAACAACCGCATCATTAGACTTTTCACACTTTCATTTCGTTCGATAATCAAATGACGTGAAAGGTATTCATCATTGGGTTTGAATTTTGGGGAGACACATTTAGGTGTCTACAACGACAAATGATATTTGGATTAGTTACATAGTCCAAAGCCCAATAGAATGGATCCTATAAGGTCACATAACAAGGGTATTGGGTTAACCAAGTAAGAGGCTCATTAATGGGCCTCATGAGATTAAGACATACCACATGGAGTGTTGGGCTAGAGTAGTTTGATTAGGCTTAGGAGTTTAGGCTTGACATGGGCTCTTATTTAAAGATATGATCTATAAAGAAGATCCATGCCTAGGGTTGAAAAATAATTCATAATTAACAATCATACAATTGTGAAACAAGTGAAAACTAGATGGAGAATGTAGAGGAAGGTGAGAGGATCAAGAATATATGAAAATTTTTGTGTTTTGATGAGAGAATTAGAAAAGATCTTGATTGGAAAGATCAGTTTGATGGTTTGAAAATGGAGGTTAGAGAGAGAAAGTGTGAATGAAAGAGATGAGTGAAAGAATAAAATGAAATTATTAGAGGAGAAAAGGGAATTAAAAGAGTTCCGGAATAAAGGCGCGCCCGATCGGGCGCTTGGTCGTCCGAACGGGTGAAGGATGGTTTTTTTTGAAACTTTACTTGCGCGCCTGATCAGGTGAACCCTGCCCGATTGGGCGCGAGCTTGCCCTTGAATCTATCTCGATCGCTCGTTCGATAGGGTGATCTTCGCCCGGAATTTATTTTTAGATCACTCGATTTCTCCAAATTTGCGTCCGATAGGGAGAATTTCCCTTCAATTCTTCTCCTGCTTGCGCGCCTGATCGGACGATTTAGTAGCTCAGAATTTTCTTCCTTTGCACTCTCGGTTGAGCGCGGTTGCCCGATCGGGCGATTTTATGTCCGATTTTTGCTTCACTCTCGCGGCCGATTGGTCGATTTTATGTCCTATTTATGCTTCACTCTTGCGCCCGATCGGGCGAGCTCCGCCCAATCGGGCCTCTGCCCAGTTCGGAATCTCTTTTTTTTGCAACTTTTTGAAGGAGTTATGTCTTCGATAAGTGAAATTACAAGATATATCAAGGATCATTATTATGGAGATAATAAGTTCGTTCTTTTGGGTCGTCATATTTGGTTCTAGATATTAAAAATGATCTTTGGACTAGCTACATAGTCTAAAGCCCAATAGAATGGATCCCCCTAAGGTCACACAACAAGGGGTATTGGGTGAAACAAGTAAGAGGCCCATTAATGGGCCTCATGAGATTATGACATACCACATGGAGTGTTTGGCTAGAGTAGTTTGATTAGGCTTAGGAGTCCGGGCTTGACATGGGCTCTTATTTAGAGATATGATCTATAAATAAGATTCATGCCTAGTTGAAAAATAAGTCACAATTAATAATCAGTCAATTGTGAAACAAGGCAACCAGTATTCCAAACCCAAATCCATCTCTCTCTCCTCACATACACGGCTCTCTCTCCTCCCCCTTCACGTCCGTACGGCCGACCACCCTATTTGGTTCTTGGTGTTGGCTCGTGGTGGTTGGTGGTGTTGGTTCATGTCTCTCTTCTCCGTTGATGGTTGATTGAAGCGTTCAATCACGACTAACTTGCATTAGTTGAGGTTTAACTTTTGCCCGTGGACTGAGTAGAGGAATCACACTTGAGGTTATTTATACGCCAGTGTTCTTGCTCGATCGCACATAGAATCACACTTTATTGGTATAATTACTTGTTCTTTATGTATTATGTAATGAGATCTTGGGATTAGGTTCTTTATGAATATGATTCATGTTTTTCCGCAATTAGGACCTATAAACTCCTACACTTTTTCCTCTATAACTCTCCTCACTTGAGTGCTAAAAACCTGCACAAAATCACTTCAAGAAGGTAAAATTACACTCTCCTTGCCTCTCTAAATAAAGTAAAGATAAACTAGTCTAGAAAGAAAGAAATACGGGTTGCCTCCCGCAAAGCGCTGGTTTAAAAGGTCTTGCACGACCATTATACTTAGCCCTAAGATGAGAGTGGAGTTAGGTGGGTTTCCTCCACCAATCCATCATGGTACACCTTCAATCGTTGACCATTTAATTTAAACTCTTAAACCTTTTCATTCACTAGGTCGATCGAACCAAATTTTTTCACCTTAATGACAGTAAAGAGACCCGACTGCCTCGACTTTAGTTTTCCTGGAAAAAGCTTTAATCTAGAATTAAAGAGTGGAATCTTATCATCGGGTGCAAACTCTCTTGGTATGATCTTCTTGTCGTGCCACTTCTTGGTATTCACCTTATAAATTCATGCACTATCATACGCTGACAATCTAAACTCTTCCATCTCATTGAATTGGAGAAGTCTTTTCTCTCTCGCGATCTTAGAATCCATGTGAATCTCCTTGATTTCCCAAAAAGCCTTGTACTCCAATTCCACGGGAAGATGACATGCCTTACCCTACTGTAGGGAATATTTCAAGCATTACCTTAAATTTGAACCCCACTGTGATCATAAACTAAAGTACGGTGGCGTCCAAAGGGAAAGAAACAAGAGCAAAAGAGTCGCCAACAAGTTTTAGGAACTTGTAAACCGTTCACGAGGTGAAGGTTACACCCCTTAACGATCCATGAGATTGTTAGCTCCAATAGGTCTGGAATCAAGGCTCGTAGTTCGGGGATGAAGGTACAAATCCAATCTAAAAGAGAAAGAACCTTTCCTTATAATAGGCCTCTACTTTATTCTGCTCATATTCATGTGCGCTTTCTGAATAACATGCAATCAATAGATTTAACTTAAACCTGTTTATCTATGTTGGTTGAATATTAATGCACAAACAAATCTATTAATTAGTGATCACTTGAAATATAATCAAATTAACCTTAAACAAGATTATTAATTATCTTATTAAGCGTGATTACAAGTACCAATTCCCTTTAAACATGCATAAAAGGTGTGATCAAGCAATAACAATAATAATCATCAAACAACATAATAATAATAATGATGATGATGATGATGATGATGATGATGATGATGATGATGATGATGATGATGATGATGATGATGATGATGATGATGATGATGATGATGATAATGATGATGATGATGATGATGATGATGATTATGATGATGATGATGATGATGATGATGATGATGATGATAATAATAATAATAATAATAATAATAATAATAATAATAATAATAATAATAATAATAATAATAATAATAATAATAATAATCACCCCGCATCTCCATGTTTTATTTGGGCCCAGATTGTATCTCGGCTTTCCACTAATTTATTGTAGGTTGTATGACTTTTTGTTTTTGAGATAATAATAATAATAATAATAATAATAATAATAATAATAATAATAATAATAATAATCATAACAATTATAAAAATAATCATGTTAAAGCATATTAATAGCAAGATCCTAGGCATGATACTAACAAGATTAATAACAAACCCTAGAATTTCACTAAACAATAAAGATCAAAGCTTTTAGCCCTAATATGATTCTAACATGATATTAAGAAAGAAAATGGGAAGCGTCACGATAATCATACTTGATATAAGAAAATCACCCTAAACACGATACTAGGAAGCAATAAAAACATCATAACATGATACTAGGAATTACAATCTAAGCATGATTTCTATATCATAATATCAATGAAAACAATTAGAGCACTTACTTGGATGCCTTATACCTCTTTCTAATAACAAAATACACACGTTAATAACTTCAAGGAAAAGTATAAAACAAACAATTAAATTAAATAATTGAAAGAGAAATTTGGGACCAAACCCTGAGAAATATCAAACCTTTTACGTCTACAACGAAGGCAACTTCAAACTTGGTTAGGTGTGTCTAGATCTTGTGAATGCAGAATTTTGTTTGTAAAAAGTTGGTTTAGAAAAAGAGAGAGAGAGTATCAAGATTTTTTTGATGAGAGTTGGTGATAAAAAACGGAGGTCTGAGGACGCTATTTATAATGAAAATATTCCGGATATGATAAAAAAGAGTCGGAGTTCTAAGAGGAATAAAACACGACACTGTCGCCGCAACTGCCCTTGTCGCCGCGCGACAAGGCTTGTCGCTAGGCGACAACCTGGCATGCGGCGCTGCAGGAAGTTTTCACACATTTTCCATTTTTGATAAAATGAAGCGTAAAAGTCCGTACAAGGGGTAAAATTGTAATTTCATTTAAAACACTTCTTTTATTCTAAATAAAGTTCATAAAACTTAATTATCAATCCTAATCACATTCGGATTCAAAAGAACCTTCTAGAAGATTATAGAAGACTATAATCAATCCTAATTGCATTAGGAATGATAATTCACAATAGGCCCTCCTCTAGATCATTGGGCCGCATATAAAGATCAAACCGGGCCCAATTTTAGGAATTTGGCCATAATTTCCTCATTATTCATCGGAATTGGGCTTATAATATATCGTTGGAAAACTCTTTTTGAGCCCAATCCAACTACACTATTATTGGACCCTTTTCATGGACCAAACTAAACAAGATTGGCTATTTCCATTAAATAAAATAGGTTTTCGAAAACAGAGAGAAAGAAGAGAATTTTAATAAAAACTAACCGCAACACTAGACTTTTCCCACTTTCACTTCATTCGATTATGATTCGATGTGAAAGGTATTTATCACCGGGTTTGGTTTTGGGGAGACACAAATGGGTGTCTACGGAAGCCCCCACTTTGACTGAGTTTGGAGAAACGCAAGTTTCGAAAACAAATGTCAAAGTAGCGACAGGGACGGAGAATGATTTAGAACGTTCTGCAATCCTTAATCATTCTTGTAACGCCGATAACTTCAAACTAGCGTTAGTCAAAACAGATAAGAGAGTTATGAAACGCGTATCTTGCACCGTCGAGCACACGTCTCTAAAGGTAACCGTTTTGTTGCTTTGTTGTTGTGATAACCTTCCACAAGTTAGGGGAACGCTATCCTATTGCTTTTATGTTCACTCGTCTCTGAACAATGAAGCTTTTCTAGATATGTTCATGCGTCTCTGAACAAAGAGCTTTGGAAAAATGTCCACGCGTCTCTAAACAAAAGAGCTGTGATGATATGTCTACGCGTCTCTGAAAAAAAGAGCTTTTTTCTTGAATCATAGTGACCAACTTACCAATCATAGCAAAATTCGTCGAAGACCGCCTCATCACGAACCGCTCTTCTCAGATCTTGGTGACAACCTCCACAATCTTAGCGAATGTCGTCGAAGACCGCCTATCTCGTGCTATCTTCTCAAATCTTGGTGACAACCTCCACAATCTTAGCGAATGTTGTCGAAGACCGCCCATCTCGTGCTATCTTCTCAAATCTTGGTGACAACCTCCACAATATTAGCGAATGTTTTCGAAGACCACCCATCTCGTGCTATCTTCTCAAATCTTGGTGACAACCTCCACAATCTTAGTGAATGTCGTCGAAGACCGCCCATCTCATGCTATCTTCTCAAATCTTGGTGACAACCTCCACAATCTTAGCGAATGTCGTCGAAGACCGCCCATCTCGTGCTATCTTCTCAAATCTTAATGACAACCTTCACAATATTAGTGAACGTCGTAGAAGACCGCCCATCTCGTGCTATCTTCTCAAATATTAATGACATCCTCCACAATCTTAGCAAACGTCGTCGAAGATCGCCCATCTTGTGCTATCTTCTCAAATCTTAATGAAAACCTCCACAATCTTAGCAAACGTCGTCGAAGATAACTTCTCTTGAAACCATCCTTAGCTATTCTGACAACCTTCCATATCCTAGGGAACGTTGTCGAAGATAACTTCGCTTGAAGTCATCCTCAGTTGTTAGGATAATGTTCCAAAGAAAATTACCGAAGACCAACGCTTGTCGATCTTTAAGGCTCGCTTGAACTTTGCTGTTGCAATTTTTTGCTGTAATTTCCGCGGTGCCAATACGTCAGCGCATTTTTGCTGTTTGTGAACCATTACGTCGGTGCTTTTTACTACTTGTGAACCATTATGTCAGTGCTTTTACTGATTGTGAACCATTATGTCGGTGCTTTTACTACTTGTGAACCATTATGTCGGTGCTTGCAATGAGCCAATGCTTAGGCGCTTTAAGCTAAGTGAGACGATCTTTTGTCAGGTCGATCACTTATTTGCGATTGTAATCAAGCCGACTACTTAATCATTTCAAATTGCTTATAGGGGCTAACTGGCGTACCAAGGAACTCGGAAATTTCTGCACTAGGCTCGCATAATCTAATATGGGGGCCACGCGTTGTGTCGCCGCACTTTGCTTCTATCGCCAGGCGACAGATGTTGTCTTCGGGCGATTGCCTTGTCATTTGGCGCTGGAGTAGGGTCGTCCTTATTTTGCTCTTGCTGCTGATATTCGTTGCTCGGTTCCACTCTGAACTTTGAACTTTGTCGTTTCCTTTCAACCAAATATGCTCAAATCTTTTGTAAATTAAAGCTCTTCATCTTTCCTCTCATCTTGGAATAATCTCATGTGTTCATATTCGCGATTTTTCGAAAAAAATCCGGGAATGTTCTTGCTCGCTGGGATGCACCTGCATTTATATTTTTTACTATAGGACTTTGCTTATCTTTCTTTAGGGTTGACCTAAGACTTAGTGTTGCTTGACTCATTGACTTGAGGTTGGCTTAATGTGATTGACTGACTGACTTGAGGTAGACACGTGTGACTCATGAATCGTGTGTGCATTGTAGTTTGATGTGCTTGACTTAAAATGCGAAAAAGGAAAAATTCAAAAATTTTCCGTCATTTTTGTGAAGGGTACCGACTTTCTCCCAAAAAAGAAATACGCGAAGAAAGAATCAAAGTGTTTGAGGGCGCATGTTGAATGAGCTTAATCTGTTAACGTTGTCTCTCATAGTTCAAGGATTGTAATATCTTAGACTATCCTAGTTGACTCGATAATGAAAGTATTTAGGTAACTTAGGTGCGGAGGCTAAGTACTTCATACTTTGTGATGCAATGATGATTGATGTTGATATGATAAGGCATGCTTTAGCGTTGTGTTAAGATTTCATGACAAAGGGTTCCTAAGGGAAATATATTTGGTCATGTATCTGTGATGTGTGTGATAGTGACACTAAAGTTAGGCCGCAAGGGCTAAGTGCATGGAAAAATATATTCAAAAGAGTTAAATGGTGGTGAATCTTAGGCTGGGTAGGCTAATAATGTAAGGATCAAGCCCCCAATTCTACCTCTAAATGAATAGCGATGAGCATTGGAGATCCTTTTATATGATCATGGTGTGAGTGTGTGGAAAAGTATTTTGAGAAGAGACAAAAGATGGTGATTCTTAGGCTAGGTAAGCTAATGATGTAAGGATCAAGCCCCCAATTCTGGCTCAGCGTGGATAAGGATGAGCATTGGACATCCTTTAATATAATCAATTATGCATTTTTTATTACGGCCGCACCTCGATGTGAGGTTGCCTACGTATCCGTCAGGAATCAGGCTGAACGTAGCTCTAGCCGACCTCGCACAAGTATGTACACCTCAAAAAGGTCTTTTTAAGGGTTTTAACGTGGTTAGGCTAAAGGTTGAAGAAGAAAGGTATAAAGGCTCAAGACCCTAGATAAGCCCCCAAGGTGTGCAACCTTGATTTTGAATCTTTATATTTTTATGCTTGAGTATTCTCACTTTTTTAGCTCTCTTTTTTTTTTTTTTTTTTGCTTTTTCATTTTTTTTTATTTTGAAACTTTTTTTTATAAGTGTGGGCAATCCTGATCATGTGGTCTATCACTCACTTAGCATTCATGTTTCTCAGGCACGGTACCGAGCACTCGATAAGAAACGTAATCTGAGATGTGTTCATATCAATGACATTTCCATATCAAAGACATTGGAATACTTGCCCTTTTGTACACTTTTATTTATTTTTTATTGCTTTTTTATTTTTTTTAAATCACTCAAGCTTTTCAAATTGCATGAGTTATACATCACCCATCCCAAGGTTAGGTAGATGTAGGTTGAAGAAAGAAAGGTCTATCATTAGACGAGGCTCAAAGTGGTTTATCAAGAAAAGATTGTATATTTGAAGGGTGATAGGTAATATGATGTGGCTACAAGGGGTGCCTCAAATCATTGGTATACCTTGTACTTAGTTCGACAATGATTTTTTTTTTTTTTATTTTTTTTTTATTTTTGTAATGCGATGATCATATACAAAAAAATAAAATGCTCATTTTTATTAAAAGGGGTAAAAAGAAAAAATTTACAAAGTATATTTAAGGAAAAAAAGATGTTGCCTATATAGACTTAATGGGGAAAGGAAAAAATGAAAAATAAATAGAAAAAAGAGGTCATGAAATCTTGTCGTTAAAGCTTACCTCTTGTCTTGTGCTTTTCATCATCTGGTCTTCTTGCTAGCTGGAGGTATGTGAATCTTGTTATTATCGATCAAATGTTGGATAGCCTCTTTTAGCTTCCAACAACTCTCAGTGGTATGTCCCCAACCTTAATGGTACTTGCAATGTGCATCCGGATCCCAACTAGGCAATCTCTTCTCAGGTGTGGGATCGTGGATAGGTCTAATGGGAGTAATGAGTCCCTTGGCATGGAGTTGATCGAAGGCAATATAATAGCTCATCCCAATGGGGGTTAAGTCTTTCCTTAGTTGCTTCTTAGATCCTTGGTTATCCATGGCCAAGACTTCATTGAGATCAAAGGTACTAACATTGTTACTAGAGTGGGCGTTTTCAGAAGAAGAAGGATTGTCGTTCTTCTTTCCTTTCCAGCCACTATGGTTACTATGTTACTAGCTTTTTACTTTACGAGGTCATCTTCAATCTCGATGCCTATGTCATAGACGGCCTTGAAAGTATTCAAGTTGTGTTGATATTTTAAGTGCTTTGAATACTTTTCTTGTAAATTTTTTATAAACATCCTCACGGATTCTTTTTCAGTAGGGACTTCGACCATGTTAGCGGAAGTTTCCCTCCATTTGTTGAATAAGGTGGTGAACCCTTAGTTTTCTTTTTGTTTTAGCATCTCAAGTTGTCTATGATCGGTTTTGATTTGAATATTACACTTGTATCTATCAATGAAAGCATTTTTTATTCCATCCCAGGTAGAGGTCTTCTCTTTATCAAGGGAGAAGAACCAACGTTGACAAATGGTTTCAAGAGATAGTGAGAATAAAGAGTGAAAAATATTCTTATCAATTCTTTTAATGTTCATTATAGTTTCAAAGGACCTTAAATGAAAAAAAGAATTGTCAGTTGGCTTAAACTTAGGGATGTCATTGGCATTGAACTTCTGCAGAAGAAGCTCCTTGACCACTGAGACCTCTTGTGAGCTAATGCCCTGGAATCTATAGTCATTAAATATTTTTCTCAAGCTTTCTTGCATGAGCTCCATTTGTTGTTGTTTCACAGGGTCATTAATTTGGATGGTTAGGGTTCTTAGTACTTCGGTAACATTAGCCATTTGCTTCTTAAGCTCATTGACTTCTTCTTGACTTGCCATTATCTTCTTAGCTTTTCTTTTTCGACCGATTGGTTTATCAAAAAGTTGTACTTGAATAAAGGTGTTGTCCTTAATTAATCGCCCTTCTCTCCTTGACCAAGTACTGTGAAAAGGGAAATTGGGGATATTTACTGTTAATTATTTATTTTGACTCAAGCTTTATTCAACATGCAATAGATGGAAGGAGGTTGGAAGAATGAATATGGAGAAAGCATGTAGAAAATGGAAAGATGATGTAGATGGAGAGATATGAAAAAATTAGGATAGAATGTACCCCTAACTCAAATGATGGAAAAAAACCGACTCATGCATGAACCTAAGACATGATCATGGTGACACAAAGTGTGTGCTACGACTAGTGAGTGACATGTTAAGACTTGTGTCATGACCATGTGGCTAGACTATGTGATTAGACTCAATTAAGGACTAAACATGGTTACTGCCATTAACAAAATAACCAATTTGATTAATAAACTATTTAATTAGACTCGTCGTGATGGCTTGAGCAAAAATCTGAACTGTCGTCGCACACTACAGTGCAGTGCCAGACGGCTGGGTTGTTGCACCGCGTTGCACAGCAGCGTTTGGCGCTGCAGCCCAAATTTTTGCGCCATAAACATTAATATGGGACTGCTTTCAGTATTTTTACTCTACGAGACAGGCCTAAAGTCGTACTAAGTCAGTTTTGATTAATTTATTAAACTTTAATTACTCTAATTAATTCATTAATGAGGCAAAGTCCTTTTAGTCATTAATTAGTTTATTTAGGCTTAAACACAAGTCAAACAAACGGTTAGGAAAAACACATAGAGTATGCACAACAAATAATGCACAAGTAGTCAAGTAATCACAACATAATGCAATGAGATTGCAACCTAACCATGGCTCTAGTTCTTTAAAGTTCGGGATATGGGTTAGTCAAAGAGGGTCCATGGTTATGAGTCCGAATGCACCGCGCGGAAGCCTTACCTTTGGAAGGGTTGGCGCGAGTGGATGGGACCCTGCGAGTTAAACTCGCTTCCATGGTTTGGTGAATTCAACATTCTCAGATGTACCCTTTGTTGCTCAGAGCGTTCAATCGTGTAGATGGAGCATGAATTCCCATAGGGTTATGTCCATATGTAGAAAACATATGGGTTTCAGAAAAGTGAGAAAAACTCAATCAGGAAGTAGAATCGGGCAAACAGTTCTAGAACTGGTCGAAACAAGAATGCATATTTCTGGCTCGGTATTGGAAGAACGCAGCGCCAGCCAACAGGGACTGTCGTCGGGATATAGCCCTGTTGCCTGGCGACAGATCCATATCTTTGGCGACAGGCTCTGTTTTCTAAACGCTAGTTCCTACATGCCTTGGTAGATGTCTGTGTTTGTAGACACCAATTTGTGTCTCCCCAAAACCAAACCCAGTGATGAATACCTTTCACGTCGAACCATAATCGAATGAGGTGAAAGTGTGAAAAGTCTAGTGTTGCGGTTAGTTTTTGTTAAAATTCTTTCTTTCTGTTTTCGAAAACCCACTCTATTTTATGAAAAACGTCCATTCCATTTTAGTTTGGTCCATGATAAGGGTCCAATAATGGTGTAGTTGGATGGGGCTTGAAAAGACCTTTCCAACGATATATTATAAGCCCAATTCCGATGGATAATGAGGAAATTATGGCCAAAATACTAAACTGGGCCCAAACCGGATTTTACCTACGACCCAATGATCATGAGGAGGATCCAAAGGTTTAATCCTATTCCTAAACTAATTAGGATTGATTAGAATCTTCTATAAGTTTCTAAAATATCTTAATTATCCTTTTTTGAAAAGATAAGATTAAGGAATTTGATTTAAATATAAACGTTCCTTTTTTATAAAACTTTCCTTTTTTAAAGTCCTAATTCTATTCGGATTTAAACATGTTTAAAGACAGTCATATATTATTTTTGTGCCTCATATTTTTTATCCAAATTTTATATAGTTGGATATATCTTGAAATTATCTTTCCAATGATATATTATAATATTAAATCCGAGCTATAACGAAAAAGATATGAATAAGATATCAAACTCTATCCAAAACTGACACCGTCTCACTATTTCGCTCATATCTTTTTTTCTAAAATATATTTTAAACTGATTCTAATTGGGTTAGAAAGTAGACTTCAAGATCTTTCCAAAGACATCTTATTCATCTTTTTCTGATTCTTGAATCAAAAGAAATGATAAAAACAAAATCCGCAAAAACTGTTGTCTACGAGTTTTATTTCGATTCGAATTTGGATTCTTTTCTTAATTCTTCGACCGTCTTTTTTCCTATAAATAGAGGTCATATCTCCCCCTTTTTCAAGAACCAACTCTCATCAAGATTTTCTTGATTATTCTCTCTCTTTTCTAAACTTTGTTTTCACATACAAAATTCCGCATTCGCAAGATCTAGAAACACCTAGCCATATTCGAAGTTGCCTTCGCCCTAGACGTGAAAGGTTTTAATTTCTGAGGGTTTGGTCCCAAATCTTTCTTCAATTATTTAATTTAATTGCTTTGATTATTATTTTTCCTTGAAGTTACTAACGTGTGTATTTTGTTATTAGAAAGAGGTACGAAACATCAAAGTAAGTACTTTAATTGATTAATTGATATTATGATGTAGAAATCATGTTTATATTGTTATTATGACATTCCTAGTATCATGTTTAGGGAAAAGGTTATAATATCAAATATGATTGTTATGATGTCTTTTATTTTCTTCCTAATATTTATGATTGCTAGTATCATGTTAGGGTTAAAGATTTGATTTTTATTGCTTAGTGACATGCTAGGGTTTGTTATTAATCTTGTTAGTATCATGCCTAGGATCTTGCTATGCTTTAACATGATTATGATTATTATGATTATGATTGATATTATTATTATTAATGATGTTGATTATTTATTATGTTGCTTGATATGTATTATATTTTATATTGTTATTGCTTGATCACCTTTATTGAATGTTAAAGGGAATTTGTACTTGCAACCACGCTTAATGAGATAATTAATAATCTTGTTTAGGGTTAATTGTGACTATAATTCAAGTGATCGCCAATAATAGTATATTTGTGCATTAATATTCAACCAACATAGATTAAACAGGTTTAGGCTTAATCCTATTGATTGCATGTTAGTCAGAAAGCGCACATGAATACGAGCAGAATAAAGTAGAGGCCTATTATTAGGGCAGGTTCAATCTCTTTTAGGTTGGATTTGTACCTTCATCCCCGAACCCTTATTTGGTTCATGACCTTATGGAGTTTACGATCTCTTGGATCGTTAAGGGGTGTAACCTTCACCTCGTGAATGGTTTACAAGTTCCTTAAAAACTTGTTGGCGACTCTTTTGCTCTATCTTCTTCCCTTTTGGACGCCACCGTACTTTAGTGTATGATCACAGTGGGGTTCAAGCTAGTGGAATTTTAAAGGCTTGAAATTATTCCCTACAATTTTTGGCGACTCCATTGGGGAGGATTTCTATTTTAATTCCTGAATTTGTTTCGGCAGTGATCTAGAATGAGTGGATGAGACTCGAAAAGTTCTAAGTATTTCATGTGCGTAATTTTGATTAACATTATTGTCATATTGCATAAAAAGGTTCTCATTGGAAAGACCATCCGTAATGTGTCAAAAATATAGGAATTTACACATAGGAAATTTGAGAAATATCTTTCACAACTAGGACTGAAATAACACCGCGCGAAACTGGAAGATTTTATCGAGCACAGAAAGTTGTTGAGGCATGTGGGATGTAGCGTCAGGGGCCAGAGCTTGGCGCCACACATTTAGCCGTAGCGCCAGACGCCAGTATTGGCGCCAGGTGCTACAGTTAAAAGTTGGCGCCAGTCTCTGTTTGCTGGCGCCAATTTCCCCCAATACCGAGCCAGAAATATGCGTTCTAATTTCGACCGGTTTTTCGTATTGTTTGCTCGATCCTACTTCCTGATTGAATTTTTTCTCACTTTTCTGAAACCCATATGTATTCTACATATGGACATAACCCTCTGGGAATTCATGCTCCATCTACCCGATTGAACGCTCCTGGCAACAAATGGTACATACGAGATGTTGAATTCACCAAACCATGGAAGCGAGTTTTTTCTAAAACTCGCGGTGTCCCATCCACTCGCACCAACCCTTCACGGTTAGGCTTCCGCGCGGTGCATCCGGAAAATTAACCATGGACCCTCTATTGACTAACCCATATCCCGAAATTTAGAGAACTAGAGCCATGGTTAGGTTGCAAACTCATTGCATCATATTGTGCCTACTTGACTAATTGTGCATTATTTGTTGTGCATACTCTATGTGGTTTTTTCTTAACCGTTTGTTTGACTTGTGGTAAGACTAAATAAAATAATTAATGACTAAAGGACTTTGTTTAATTAATTAATTAATTAATTTGAGCTAATAAATAAACATAAAATCGAGTCATAGTTCCTTTAAGTCAACCCGGATTTTTATTCCCGTATACTGCACAAATGTCAACTTGTTTTGGTCATATCTGGATTTCTAGAAAGAACTACGAGTCGTACAGACTATGGATCTGTAGCCCCGAGTGTTTTCTTTAATTTGGCGTTGGTTTCATCCCAATCAGAGTCGCGGATCAAAAGTTATGACTAAAATACCACAGTCTGTCCAGTTTAATGCATATACGTGAAGTATTAACTTAGTCTTTGCTTGAGTCTAGTTACATAGTCTAGCCACATGGTCATGAAACGAGTCTTAACATGTCACCTATACTCACTAGTCTTAGCACATACTTTGAGTATACATCACCATGGCCATGTCTTAGGTTCATGCATGAGTCGGTCTTTTCCGTCATTTGATTTGGGGGGTACATTCTATTCCTATTTCTTCATATCCCTCCACCTCCATCTACATCATTTTCCTTCACGGTCTATTCCAATCTTTCTTCACTTCTTCCATCCATGTGTGTTGAATCGAGTTTGAGTCATATGATTGACAAACAAAAAATGAGGGTAATGATGAAACAACACAAGACAAGAGGCGAGCTTCAACGAAAAGATTTCATGACCTCTTTTTCTATTTCTTTTTCATTTTTTCCTTTCCCCAATAAGTCTAGCATAGGCACCTTTTCTTTTCCTTTAGATTATGTTTGTAATTTTTCTTTTCTTTTCCCTTTTTAATAAAAAGAGCACTTATTTTCCTTGCATATGATCATTTCATTACCTTGCATTGCAAAAAAAAAAAAAACAGAAAAAAAAAATCCATGTCGAATTAAGCATAAGGTATACCAATGATTTGAGGCACCCCTTGTAGCCATATCATATCTCCTTTATCCCTTCAATTATACAATCATTTTTTCATAAACCACTTTGAGCTTCGTCTAACGATAGACCTTTCTTTTTTCAACCTACATCTATCTAACCCTTGGATGGGATGGTGTGCAACTTATGCAATTTTCAAAGAACAAAGCTTGAGTGATTTCAGAAAATCAAAATAGCAAAAATAAGAAAAAAAAATAATAAATAAAAGTGTACAAAAGGGCAAGTGTTCCAATGTCTTTGATATGAAAATATTTTTGATATGAGCACGTCTCAGATTGCGTCTTTTATCGAGTGCTCGGTACCATGCCTGAGAAACATGAATGCCAAGTGAGTGATAGACCGCGTGATCGAGATTGCTCACACTTATAAAAATAAAATAAATGCTAAAGCAAAAAGAGCTAAAAAGAGTAGAAACTCAAGCATAAAATTATAAAGATTCAAAAGCGAGGTTGCACACCTTGGGGGCTTATCTAGGGTCTTGAGCCTTTATCCCCTTCTTCTTCAGCCTTTAGCCTAACCACGTTACAACCCTTAAAAGACCTTTTTGAGGTATACACACACTTGTGCGAGGTTCGGCTAGAGCTACGTTCGGCCTGATTCCTAACGGATACGTAGGCAACCTCACAGAGGTGCGGCCGTAATAAACATGCATTCATATTCACATTCACACACTTACACCATGATCATATCAAGGGATCTCCAATGCTCATCCCTATTCACTTAGAGCTAGACTTGGGGGCTTGATCCCTACATCATTAGCTTACCTAGCCTAAGAGTCACCACCATTTGACTCTTTTCAATAATATATTTTTCCACACTCTTAGCTCTTGCGGCCTAACTTCAGTGTCACTATCACACACATCACACATACATGACCAAATATACTTCCCTTAGGAACCCTTTGTCATGAAATCTTAACACAACGCTGAAGAATGTCTTGTCATATCAACATCACTCATCACTCATAATTGTCATTGCATCACGAAGTATGAAGTGCTTAGCCTCCGTGCCTAAGTTACCCAAATACTTTCATCATGGAGTCAACAGTTGAGATAGCCTAGGATGAATTAATCCTTGAACCTTGAGAGATAGTATCAAACAACATTTGACTAAGCTCATTCAACATGCATCTTCAAACTTTTGATTTTCTTTTTCACGTCTTTCTTTTCCGGGAGAAAGTCAGTACCCTCCACAAAAATGACGGAAATTTTTGCTTTTTGCATTTTTCGAGTCGCACGATCACATTACAATGCACAAATGAGTCATGTACACATTGAGTCATGTCATGCCATATCACTTTGATTTGAGTCTAACACATGTGTCATTACAGTTTGAGTCGAGTCAACCTCGAGTTAGCCAAACATATTGAGTCAAGTTTATGCCTTGAGTCGTGTCAAGTCAATGACTCAAGCAACATTAAGCCTTAGGTCAACCCTAAGATAATTAAAGAAATTGGAAAAGTTCTATAGTCAAAAAATAAATACAGGTGCAGCAGAATGGGAAGACCCTACTCCAATTCTTGGCGCCAGAGATATCTCAGCAACGACAGAGCTCGAAGCCTCCCAGAAAGGTGATTTCGACCTCATGCAACAATTTCGGGTTCCTTGGTACGCCAGTTAGCACCTATAAGAAATTTGACATGATTAGTAGTCGGCTCGATTACAATCGTAGTAAGTGATTGACCTGACAAAAAAATCGTCTCACTTAGCTTAAGCGCCTAAAACATTGGCTCATTACAATCGGTTCAAAAGCAAGCCCTTAAACGACAATATTTCCAAATATGGATTGTCGCGCATTCTTATTAAACGACAAAGTTTTCCAAAAATTAGATTGCTGTGCATTTTCTTCAACGACAATTTCAAGATTGGATTGTCATCTCTGGCAAAGTTTCCAAGCGTGGATTGTCGTGCTCCTTCTTTGTTTGGCAATTTTTTCCAAGTTCGGATTGTCATCGCTGGCAAGTTTTATGATTGGATTGTCATACACCTAGTTCCCTATGGCAAAATTTCCCAAAGGATTGTTGTAGGTTTTCTATTCATCATAAATATCGGCAAAAGTTCTCAACGTGGATTGTCATTCATTTCAGTAAGTGGCAAAATTTCCCGAAGTGGATTGTCGGTCGACTCTTTTTTGCAAATGTTCCAAGACGCGGATTGTCAATAGTGGCAATATTTTCCCAAAAGGATTGTCGCATAGCGTTGGCAAATTTCCAAGGTGGATTGCTTTCAAGAGTTATATTCCAAGATGTGGATTGTCGGTCGTAGCAAAGTTCTTATGAAAGATTGTTACGAAGCATTGGCAACTTTTCCCAAAAATTGGATTTTGGCAAATTTTCCGAGGTACGGATTGTCGCTTCATCGTGACAACATTTCCAAGGATGGATTGTTACGAAGCATTGACAACTTTCCCTAAATAGGATTGTCATACATCATACAGGAGTTGTGTTGGAAACTATTCCCAAAGAAAAGAGGATTGTCATCACAGCAAAAGCATCGACATACTGGTTCACAAGCAGCAAAGTACCGACGTACTGGCATAGCAAACATTAAGAAGCAGTGATCTTTTCGAAGACTATCACAGCGGAAATTGAAGACATATCAAAAAGAAACTCTTTGTTCATAGACGAGTGAACATCGAAACAACAAGATGGCGTTCTCTAGCTTGTAGAAAGTCATCAAACAAAATAAAGCAGCAAATCGATTACTTTCAGAGACGTGTGCTCGACGGTGCAAGATACGCGTTTCTTAACTCTTTTATTTGTTTGACTAATGCTAGTTTTGCAGGTATCGGCGTTACAAGAGTGATTTAGGATCGCAGAACGTTCTGAATCATTCTCCGTCCCTATCGATACTTTGACTTTTGTTTTCGAAACTTGCGTTTCTCCAAACTCAGTCAAAGTGGGGGCTTATGTAGACACCCATTTGTGTCTCCCCAAAACCAAACCCAGTGATGAATACCTTTCACGTCGAACCATAATCGAATGAGGTGAAAGTGTGAAAAGTCTAGTGTTGCGGTTAGTTTTTGTTAAAATTCTTTCTTTCTGTTTTCGAAAACCCACTCTATTTTATGAAAACGTCCATTCCATTTTAGTTTGGTCCATGATAAGGGTCCAATAATGGTGTAGTTGGATGGGGCTTGAAAAGACCTTTCCAACGATATATTATAAGCCCAATTCCGATGGATAATGAGGAAGTTATGGCCAAAATACTAAACTGGGCCCAAACCGGATTTTACCTACGACCTAATGATCATGAGGAGTGTCCAAAGGTTTAATCCTATTTCTAAACTAATTAGGATTGATTAGAATCTTCTATAAGTTTCTAAAATATCTTAATTATCCTTTTTTGAAAAGATAAAATTAAGGAATTTGACTTAAATATAAACTTTCCTTATTTATAAAACTTTCCTTTTTTAAAGTCCTAATTCTATTCGGATTTAAACATGTTTAAAGACAGTCATATATTATTTTTGTGCCTCATATTTTTTATCCAAATTTTATATAGTTGGATATATCTTGAAATTATCTTTCCAATGATATATTATAATATTAAATCCGAGCTATAACGAAAAAGATATGAATAAGATATCAAACTCTATCCAAAACTGACACCGTCTCACTATTTCGTTCATATATTTTATTCTACAACATATTTTAATCTGATTTTAATTGGGTTAGAAAGTAGAATTCAAGATCTTTCCAACGACATCTTATTAATCTTATTCCGATTCCTGAATCAAAAGATATGATAAAAACAAAATCCGCAAAAGCTGTTGTCTACGAGTTTTATTTCGATTCGAATTTGGATTCTTTTCTTAATTCTTCGACCCTCTTTTTTCCTATAAATAGAGGTCATATCTCCCTCTTTTTCAAGAACCAACTCTCATCAAGATTTTCTTGATTATTCTTTCTCTTTTTTAAACTTTGTTTTCACATACAAAATTCCGTATTCGCAACATCTAGAAACACCTAGCCATATTCGAAGTTGCCTTCGCCCTAGACGTGAAAGGTTTTAATTTCTGAGGGTTTGGTCCCAAATCTCTCTTTCAATTATTTAATTTAATTGCTTTGATTATTATTTTTCCTTGAAGTTACTAACGTGTGTATTTTGTTATTAGAAAGAGGTACGAAGCATCAAAGTAAGTACTTTAATTGATTAATTGATATTATGATGTAGAAATCACGTTTATATTGTTATTATGATATTCCTAGTATCATGTTTAGGGAAAAGGTTATAATATCAAATATGATTTCTATGATGCCTTTTATTTTCTTCCTAATATTTATGATTGCGAATATCATGTTAGGGTTAAAGATTTGATTTTTATTGCTTAGTGACATGCTAGGGTTTGTTATTAATCGTGTTAATATCATGCCTATGATCTTGCTATGCTTTAACATGATTATGATTATTATGATTATGATTGATATTATATATTATTAATGATGTTGATTATTTATTATGTTGCTTGATATGTATTATATTTTATATTGTTATTGCTTGATCACCTTTATTGAATGTTAAAGGAAATTTGTACTTGCAACCACGCTTAATAAGATAATTAATAATCTTGTTTAGGGTTAATTGTGATTATAATTCAAGTGATCGCCAATAATAGTATATTTATGCATTAATATTCAACCAACATAGATTAAACAGGTTTAGGCTTAATCCTATTGATTGCATGTTAGTCAGAAAGCGCACATGAATACGAGCAGAATAAAGTAGAGGCCTATTATTAGGGCAGGTTCAATCTCTTTTAGGTTGGATTTGTACTTTCATCCCCGAACCCTTATTTAGTTCATGACCTTATGGAGTTGACGATCTCTTGGATCGTTAAGGGGTGTAACCTTCACCTCGTGAATGGTTTACAAGTTCCTTAAAAATTGTTGGCGACTCTTTTGCTCTATCTTCTTCCCTTTTGGACGCCACCGTACTTTAGTGTATGATCACAGTGGGGTTCAAGCTAGTGGGATTTTAAAGGCTTGAAATTATTCCCTACAGTGTTCTTAAAATTTTTCAGTTTTTCGCAGCATTATTTCGATTCTAGTTGTGAAAGATATTCCTCAAATTTTCTACGTTTAGAAATCATATGTTTTTACTCATTACGGATGGTCTTTCCAATGAGAACCTTGTTTTATGCATATGACAATAATGTTAATCAAAATTACGAACATGAAATACTTTCAACATTTTGAGTCCCATCCACTCATTCTAAACCATTGCCAAAATGAATTTCAGGAATTAAAATAGAAATCCTGCCCAGCGAAGTCGTCAAAAATTGTAGGGAATATTTCAAGCATTACCCCAAACTTGAACCCCACTATGATCATACACTAAAGTAGAGTGGCGTCCGAAGGGAAAAAAACAAGAGCAAAAAAGTTGCCAACAAGTTTTAGGAACTTATAAATCGTTCACCAATTGAAGGTTACACCCCTTAACGGTCCATGAGATCGTTAACTCTAATAGGTCTTGAACCAAGACTGGTAGTTAGGGGATGAAGGTACAAATCCAATCTAAAAGAGAAAGAACCTGCCCTAATAATAGGCCTTTACTTTATTCTGCTCGTATTCATGTGCGCTTTCTAACTAACATGCAATCAATAGATTTACCTTAAACATGTTTATCTATGTTGGTTGAATATTAATGCACAAACAAATCTATTATTGGCGATCACTTGAATTATAATCGAATTAACCTTAAACAAGATTATTAATTATCTTATTAAGCGTGATTACAAGTACCAATTCCCTTTAAATAAGCATAAAAGGTGTGATCAAGCAATAACAATAATAATCATCAAGCAACATGATGATGATGATAATAATAATATTCTATAACGAAAAAGATATGAGCAAAACACTAAACTCGGCCTAAAACCATCACCCTTCCACTAAAATAACTATATCTTAAAATCTACATATCATTTTTACTTTATTCTGATTGGGTTGGAAAGTAGACTTTATAATCTTTCCAATGATATATTATATGCCTTATTCCGAGTTACGGATCAAAAGTTACGATTGTTTTAAATACGGTTAAAAAAACTGAAACTACCGCGCAGCAGTAAAAATGCCGCGACGCGGCAAAAGCTGACGTGTCACGGTGCCCATTTTTGTAATTCTGCACAATTTTCTCCCGTGTCACGGGATTTTGCACCGTGTCATGGTGCAATTTCCCGTGTCACGGTGCCCATTCCGTGATACGGGGATATTCTGTGTAATTTCCGCGTACTTTTTACACCGTGACACAGCATACTGCACTGTGCCACGGTGGACAATGTCGTGTCACGACATTTCTTCCCGTGTCACGGTGCACATCCCGTGACACGGGATTGCTCCGTGTTTTCTCCGCGTAATCCCTAAACGCGTTTTCACTTCCCGTAACCTAATTATTTCCCGCGTCACTCAGTTTTTCCCCGTGTCACGGGATCTTCCCCCGTCTGGCGGTGCCTGTCACCGTGTCACGGTGCTCTTTGCCATGACACGGTATTATTTTTTAGGGTTTTTATCTTTTTAGGGTTCTGCGTGTTCCCTCTGCTCATTTTCCCTATAAATAGGACCCCACTTTCTGCAGTTCGGGGCACCAATAATCATTCTCTCTCACCTTACACCAAAAATCATTCTCTTCTCCCTCTTTAACCTAATTTCTAGCCTCCTTATTCTTCCATAATAATTCCCCTAAGCACTCAAAGGAGTCTATACTTAACCCGAGGTTCCGTCCTTAAACCAAGGCGTGAAAGGTACAAATAACTGAGAGTTTGGACCAAATCAACTCTACTTTTTGTTTAATTTAATTTCCATTTGATTTATATTTTTATTGAAGTTACTAACAATTTATTCATGATGTAGCAATTTAAAGGAACTCGCGGAACGTAAGTAATTAATTAAATTAATTACTCTTATTTTATTTTAATATTGCAAGCATCATGATTAGGTTATTTTATATTTTATTTGACTAATGATATTATGGTTAAATTGCTTCCAATATTGATGTTATTCAATTATTATTTATTGATTACCATATTGCTTGTTTAAAGGGAATATGTAAATGAAAATCACGCCTAATAAGATAATTTGGACGACCGCTTTAGGATCCTTTTTAATCTTGTTGTTTAATCTAGTGATCACTAATATTTTAGAATTATGTGTTGCAATAATATTAAACCAATTTAGTCTAATAATAGTTTGGAGCAAATTGAATCTTTGTTTGTATGCCTTTGAGATCGCAGGAATCACTTTCCACTATAAGAATCGAGTAGAGGCCAATACGGGCGAATGTGACTCCATGACTCACTTCGTACCATCATCCCGATCCTCCTTTTGTGGTTCCGAACCATATGGAGTTAGTAATCTCATGGATTATGAATGGGGTGTAACCTTCACGGGTCAATCGTTGTTGCCTTCGTTGTCCCTTTATCGTGGTTGCCTTTTATGATCCGTGAACGGTTTACAAGTTCCTTAAAAATTTGTTGGCGGCTCCCTACTTTATTTGTCCCTAATCGTAATGTCAATTCCCACTTCCTAAGAGTGCCAAGCATATTCACAACATGTTTTTAACGTAGGCGCACTTCGAACGACGCCTACACCAACCGTCAAACGTAATGCCTTTTATGTCCTGAGCATACTGTCAAAATTTAAGCCAAAATTGACCAATTCAGAATGACTTTCGATCGGGGGGTTATATTTGAGGCAAAAAAAATTTCCATGCCCCCGGTTTACAATAATTTATTGTAAATCAGCACCGCCACAAGTGCCACTTGATTTTTTTTTTTTTTTTTTAAAAAAAATTTCATAAAAAAAGTCGCAAAAACTCTTACCTTAATTTTAGAAATCGCAGAGCAACAATGAAGGGGAGAGAAACTAAGAAAATGTAGAGAGAAAACGCGAAATTGATTACCTTAGAGATTCGATAGTCAGTGGAGGATTCATTAACAAACTTCAATTCATCAAATTGCAGTAATTTGATCCACGATTTTCTACAACAATAGAGGCAAATTCAAACTCCATTGTTAGGTGATTTTTACCTAAATCACACTTTAATAGAAGATGAAACAGAGAATTTTGTAGATGATAACATTGAAACTACTCGAATTGATGATGAACACATAGAAGCGTCATTAATTAATGAGGATAGAGAAAGTATAAGCACGAATCATGACACTAGAGGTAATCAAATTGATAATGGAGAAGAGATAGAAAATCATGTGGTTCCTCGTAAGTCAATTGATTCAAATTCATAACAAACATCCAAATCAAATGAAACTGAAGGTAATTTCGATACAATCAACACTACCACAAAATAGGCCATATTGAACGCCTAAAATAGACAATATTGGTGGCCTTTGAAGCGTTCTTCAACTAGGGTGCCTTATAATGTATACAAGATGCTAGTTGGAGGCGTTCTATATTCAATCTAATACAGAACGCTTAGCTAAGATAACCGCTTCCTTTTCTGTGTAAAAAAAACAATAAAAGACAAAAAAAAAAGCAACGGTTATCTGATGACAGTTCTCTTTTCCTTATTTTCTTTATATAAAAAAAATTAAATACAATAACTATAAATCTCTAAAAATTAAATTAAATTAAAAATTAAAAATTAAATACAATAACCATAAAAATATTCAAATTTAGAATTTCCAAACTGATAATCAACAATTCAAACTAAAAAGTATATACAATTCAAAAAATAAAAACGTAAAACCAATTCTAACTAATCAGTATAAATAATTTCTACTTTGAATAACAAAATCCAACAATAACAAAACTGTAATGTCTAAAACAACCCCCGAATTCTGTCAATTTGAAGAACTCCTTCAACTTAGATCAATAACGCATTAATTATGAAAAAAAAAAATCTGCAATAACGACAAGAAAGCAATTTAATTAACATATTCAACTATATATTAGAATTAAATAAATTTTAAAATTGTAAAATCTATTAAATCCAAGATTTAATAAACCGATTGATATAGCAAAACAGGAGGTATAATCAAACACTATAACACCCAATTGTTGCTAATGGTGGCGAGCAGGGGAGATAAGATTGGGCGGCGGCAACACCAGGGTGGCAGCGACGGCGTCAGTTCTCATTGGTGTTATTTGATTCATTTTCTTGTACATTGCAAGCAAAACTAACAATCAGACCAAATAAAGAAAAACAACCCCTAATTTTTGAAAAAATCGAACACAATTAAGCGAAAATTACGAGAATTACTTGTATCAATAATGTCACGATGTATAGTAACATCGGCGAGAGACTGAGGTCGGTACTTTTCAACCCAAAGAGAGAATTTTCTGTCACTGAGAACGAAGACTTATTTACCTTTATTAAGACGTCGGCCTCGAGGTGATTTTCGAATTACTAGCAGCAGCAACAACAATAAATCAAAGATGGAGAAAGTTATGGGGGTGGGAAAGGTGGTGCTTGCGGTGGTTTGTCTAGAAGGTAACCAAAAAATTTAAAAACAAAGAAAAAAGAGGAGGGAAGAAGGGAAAAGTGAGGAAGATCAAGAGGCAGTTTGCAGATACAGAGGAAATGAAGGATGTTTAGGGTAAAAAATTCCCTAGACACATGGACCAATGAGAGGAGACCATGTGTTGAATTTAGGATTGCCCACGTGGCCTAATGTCCCCTAATATCTGAAATGGCGGCCTTCAAGGGCCCAAATCCCAAGAAGCGCCGTAAAACGGCGCAGCCCACTAAAATCTAGGTCAAGTGACCTAGATAGGGGCACATTCTCCAATGACCCTATAAATAGGGAGATATTTCCCCATTTTGGGGACACATTCGATTATTTATTACACCCACATTCTCTCTCATTAGAGAAACACCTGAGCTTGGAATCCAAACAGATCCCCACCTAATTTTCCGCATTCTTTATTCCCTTTCAAGTTACTAACTTGATCGTCAGAGGCGGAGCTCCAACCACCCGGAGTCTCCGTTGTTTTGCAGGTACAACTCAGTCGGACCAGACTTCGAGACGTAACTCTCCCGTGGGACAAAAACACCCAAAAAATTTGGCGCCGTGTGTGGGGAGAGTACCTCGAAAATGGTTCAAGAGTCTGTACCACCTCCTAACCGTCTGGGCGATGACCCGGAAGTTTTCACAGACCAAGAGGATAAAGATCCTCAGGTTGAAACCTATACAGCCGATGATGGTTCTCTGATAACCAAGCGCATCCGGCCTAGAGACACTCTGGAGCGGGGTGCCTCCCAGGCGGGTACAAATCGACCTCCTGGGCAGCCGGAAGGGGAAACCCACACGGCAGCTGGATCAGCACCTGTCACCCGAGACGAACTCATGAGGTTCATGACAAGTTTCAAGGGTGAAATTAAAGAACTGATCATTAAGAGCCGGGCTAGCCTAAGTAGGGGTCAGTCGGCAAAGAAGACTCCTCTTGAAAAGGGGAAGTCGGTCAGAGATCGACAGCCAACACCTCATCCAAAGGAGAAGACAGTCGGGACCATTGATTGGTCCAAAATTCTTCTGCCTAAGAGGAATATCAACAATCCCCACCGGACTCAACAACCAGTGGGAAGAAAAAAATCAACTCTTGATGCCCCGGAGATCATCACCCGCAAGAGGAATCAGCAGTTGTCTGAGTCGGCCCTCAGATGATTGGAACTGTACCGTATGTACCTTCTCAGGTCTACGGTCAGTATCCTCCTCACTTCATGCAGCCGACCTTCTTCGGAGGTCAGGTGGCATATAACAATGTCCAGCCACTAGACTGGCAGCTTCGTCTGCTCCGCCTGGGTGAACAACCTTCTGCATTCACCTGAGAGATAACCGAGGCGGCACAGCCGGCCAAGGTTAAAATGTGTTGGTAGGTACCTATGATGGTACCACCAACCCGGAAGATCACCTCATGTCATACACCGACCTCATGTACTTACAAGGGTTGGATGATGCCACTTGGTGTCGATGCTTCCCGGCTATATTGAAGGGCATTGCCCAACAATGGTTTGGAAACTTGCCAGCTGGGTCCATTGATAGTTTCAGGAAGCTTGCCTTCCTGTTTGCTTCCAACTTCTCAATGAACATCCCTGCTAAGAAAACAAGTCTTGACTTTAGCACCATTAAGCAGGGAGAGAGAGAAGGGCTGCGCTCCTATGTCAGGCGATTCAATATGATCAGAATTCAGATTCAAGGACTATCTGATGAGGTAGCTTATAAAGACTTTTTCAAGGGTCTGAGAGACGGGTCGACTTTTAAGTTCGACCTAGTCAGAAAAGGGGCTTTCACTTTACAGGCGGCCCTGAGGGAGGCGGAAAGCTACATTCAAGCAACCGCCCTCTGCTCGCCTGGTAACCAGTCGGACTCCAACAAGTCTGACATGCAGAAAGACAGCCGGCCTGCTCAGCCGACCAAAACGAAAGAACAGAGCAAGAAAAGAAAAGAAATCTGGGTGGTTAGTGACTCTGACCAGCCGTCCCAGAAGAAGAAGAAGGAATTTAAACCGTACGTTCCTAAGTACGAGTTTAACAAGGACTACAACTCCATCGTCATGGAAATTAAGGACCGGTTGTCCCTAGAGAAGCCAAATCCAATGAAAAGTTCCATTCAATCAAGGAACAAAAACAAACTCTGCCAATACCATGAGGAAGTTGGCCATGACACCAACGACTGCTTCAGCCTTCAACGGGTGTTGGACCGTCTGGCTGACAAGGGGATGTTAAAGTCCTACATTTCCAAGTCCTAAGGGACTAATAAGAAGAATCCGGGGCAGTCGCCTAAGACACCCCAGCCTACTAGTAGTTCGAACACTAACAAGGAGCCAGTCTACACAATAGCAGGCGGGTTCTCATGCGGTGGCCCAACCATCCGGGGCACCAAGAGCCATCTTCAAAAGATGGACAAAGATGATGATGAGCAGACGTCTGCTAGCTCCTCCTTCCCAAACGTCCTGATCACTGAGAAGGACAGGGGCAGCGTCCGCCGTCCGCATGACGACCCGGTCGTCATTGAATGTAAGGTTGCCAACCAGCTGGTTGGACGGATCCTTATTGACACTGGCAATTCATCAGACATAATCAGCTTTCGGTGCCTGCAAAAGCTGAAATACAATGTCAGCGGCATGCATCCGGTTACCTACCCCTTGGTTGGTTTTGGTGGTGGAATGGTTTACCAAGTCGAAAGGGTTGATTTACCAATCCGGCTGGGTGAGAAAGGAAAAGGGCAACACTTGGTCGTCAAGTTTTTGGTCGTTGAGGAGCTGACCGCCTACAACATTATTCTGGGCCGTCCAACCCTCAACGAAGCCAAGGTTGTAATCATCCCTTCCCTCATGCTCATCAAGTATGAGAGGGATGACGTCTCTGTTGGTTCCTTGAATGGGGATCAGAAGACGGCCCGGGAGTGCTATCTCTCAGTCGTCAAAGATATTGTGGCCCCAGATGGCCAGAAACCAATAGACCTTGACAATGTCAAGGATGCGGACCCAGCCCCACCTGCAGCCGGAAAGAAAAGAAAGGCGCCTCTGCTGGTGGAGGTGAAGAAAGAGAAAAAATAGCAATCACTGACCGGGGAACTGTCAGATGAGCTCCGTCCCCAACCGGCTGGAGAACATGTTGATATACCTCTGGACGAAAGCCGTTCGGAGCGTACTGTAAAGGTTGGGACGGTTGCTTATGCTAAATTGGGTGCAGACTTGCACCTTCTGGTGAAATAATTCAAAGACATTTTTGCGTTTGAAGTGGAAGAGATGCCAGGCGTCAGCCCGGATCTTGCTGTCCACAAACTCGCCGTGGATCCTAAAAAGAAGCCTATCCGGAAAAAGAAAAGAAATCACAGCGAGGAAAGAAGTCAGGCGGCTGCTGCCGAAGTAAAAAAGCTGTTGGACGCTGGGTTCATTTGGCCATGTAATTTTTCCGACTGGGTGGCGAATGTTGTGCTTGTAAAGAAGCCGAATGGTACCTGCCGTATGTGTGTTGATTACACAGATCTCAACAAGGCATGTCCTAAGGATAGTTATCCGCTTCCTAAGATCGACAGTCTGGTCAATTCAACAGTCGGGCATGCCTTGATGAGTTTCATGGATGCCTACTCCGGCTTCCATCAGATACCCCTATGGAAGAAAGATCAAGAAAAGACGGCCTTTGTCACAGATTAGAGGTTATTCAGTTACACTGTGATGCCATTTGGCTTGAAAAATGTGTCGGCTACATTCCAACAGATGATTAATACGGTCTTCATTAATCAAATTGGGAGGAATGTGGAGGCGTACATTGATGACATGATAGTCAAATCCAAGCAGCAGGCGGATCACCTTGCTGATCTCTGAGAAACCTTCACCACACTCAGGCGGCATAAGGTTATGTTAAATCCTAAGAAATGCGTCTTTGGTGTTGAGTCTGGGAAGTTTCTCGGATTCTTGATTGATCAAAGGGGGATAGAGGCTAACCCCGAGAAGATACAGGCGGTAATTGACATGAAGTCACCCCGCACTGTTAAGGAGGCATAGAGACTAACCGATTGCCTGTTGGCCTTGGGGAGATTCCTCAGCCAGCCAGGTGACAAATGCCTTTACTTCTTCCAAGTAATCAGGAAGAAGGCCAGATTTGAATGGGGGGATGATGCTGAGGCGACCTTTCAACGGCTGAAAGAACACTTGCACTCTTTGCCAAGGCTTGTTAGTCCACTGCCTAAAGAGGTGTTATACATGTACCTAGCCATCTCAGATCATGCCCTCAGTGCTGTTCTCCTTGCTGAGAGAGACGGCGTTCAGCTCCCGGTCTATTTCATTAGCCATGTTCTAAAAAAAGTTGAGCTCCGGTACCCCATAGTAGAAAAATTTGGCCTTGCTTTGTATATGGCTTTCAAGAAGTTGAAACCGTATTTTCTGGCCCATCCGGTGGTAATTTACACTGACCAGCCCCTCAAGAGGCCAATGTCTACCTTGAAATCATCTGGCAGAATGTTAAAATAGGCTATTGAAATGCAAAGTCTTGAAATCACTTTTGAACCTAGAAAGGTAGTGAAAGGTCAGGCGTTTGCCGACTTCATTGTTGAAATGACAAGACCGGTACAACCGGATAACATTGAACAGGTTTGGAAAGTGTATGTAGATGGGAGCTCAACGAAGAACGGCTGCGGTGCATGAATTTTATATGAGTCCCCTGAGGGGGACAGATTTGAATATGCACTGCGGTTTAAATTTCAAGCCTCAAATAACGAGGCGAAGTATGAAGCCCTGCTAGCCGGAGTCCGCATGTGTAAGGCAGCAGGGGCAACTAAAATTGACGCCTACTCTGATTCACAGTTGGTCGTTAGCCAGTATGAGGGAAAATATGAGGCAACTCATCTGGCTATGATCAAATACCTTTAGGCAGTCAAAGAAGAGGCTGGGGCACTTGAGAAATTCCGTCTGAATCAAGTGCCCAGGTCGGATAACAATCAGGCGGATGCGTTGTCCAAATTGGCTTCATCTGCCTGCTGTGATACGCCTCGGTCGATCTTTTGGGAAGTTCTTGAAAAGAGAAGCATATATGAAGAGCCCATTGGAATTCTGGACCAAAGCTCTACCAGGATGGATGGCATCCGGGAACACTTCTTGATTCACCACAGGAAGCAGCCGTCATGAGGAAGCGAGCAACAAACTTCTGAGAAACGGGGAAATATTCAAGGCGGGTTTCCTTAAACCTCTATTGAAGTGTGTTACCTCAGAAAAGGGGAAAGAAGTTCTCGAAGAATTGCATGCTGGGTACTGTGCCTCTCATATAGGCGGCAGGTCCCTAGCCGTCATATAGGCGGCATTACTTTTGGCCTACTCTTAAAGCAGACGCTAAAGAGTTGGTGAAGAGATGTGACAAATGCCAGAGGTTTGGCAAACTTATTCACCGCCCGGCTACTGACCTGACGGCAATCCACAACCCAGTCTCGTTTGCTAAATGGGGCATGTATATCTTGGGTCCTTATACGCCTGCTCCAGGTGGAAAGCGCTACATTTTGGTGGCTGTGGATTATTTCACCAAATGGGTAGAAGCTGAGACGGTCAAGAATATCAAGACAAAGGATGTCATCTCTTTCATTTGGAAGAACATCATCACCCGGTTTGGGGTACCTATGTCAATGGTTTTTTATAATGGCCCTCAGTTTGAAACCCCTCATCTTAAGACTTGGTTGGGAGATCAGGGCATCTCACATTGTTGTACATCAGTCGGCCGACCCCAAGCAAACGACCAAGTTGAAGCCTTCAACAAACTCATCTCAGACGGCATAAAAAAGAAAATCGAAAGAGCCGGTTGTTTATGGGCAGAAGAACTAATTCATGTCCTATGGGCCATCCGGACTACTGCCAAAAGGGCAACCGGTGAAACCCCATTCCTCATGGTATACGGTGCTGAAGCCGTCTTACCCATTGAACATAACGAGCCGACTCTACGAGTCATGCTTTATGATGAAGAGGCAAATTGGGAGGCCATGCGGCTAGCATTGGATTGCCTCCCGGAACGCAGGGGCAACGCTGCCCTGCGCCATGAGATATACCGTCTGAGAATGACCAGAGCCTACAACAAGAAAGTGCACAGGCGTCCTTTGAAAGTGGATGACTTTGTGTTACGAAAATTGGAGGCAACCGGTAGGGCCAATGAGGCTGGGAAGCTAACCCCTAATTGGGAAGGCCCCTACCGGATTTATGAAGAGTCAGGGACGGCACCTACCATCTGGAAACCCCAGAAGGACGGCGCTTACCTAGAACTTGGAATGTAGATAACCTAAAAAAAGTACTACTTCTTAGAAATGTAAATTTTTTTAAATAGTAAGTCAATTAATGAGAATTCAGACTCTGTTTGCAGAATTGTTTTGCTATTTTTTGCTTATCCGCCTGGGTAATACTCAGACGGACCCCTTGTTTAACTAACTAAGTTTGATACTTAGTGAAATTTAATAGTTGCTTATCCGCCTGGGTAATACTCAGACGGATTCTTTGTTTAACTAACTAAGTTTGATACTTAGTATAATTTCATAATTTCTTATCCGCCTGGGTAATACTAAGACGGATTCTTTGTTTAACTAACTAAGTTTGATACTTAGTGTAATTTAATAATCACTTATCCGCCTGGAAAATACTCTGACGGACTATTTGTTTAACCAACTAAATTCCACACTTAGTGTAAATTCAATGTTGTGATAATGCTCGCCGATGGTCCAATTAAAAAGCTAAGCACAAAAACGCTTAGTGGCTATACAACCGGTCTCAAACAAGACCAAAGGCCAAAGAGGCCGGATGGTTGCTTATTTTATAAAACCGCATGCCCCAACATGGACAAAGGCGTCCGGCGACACCCCTCCGGGTGCAATCGTCGCAGAGAACAGACTATTCGTCGGTTCTACGTACCTATGCAGACGACGACAATTGAACGACCAAATTGGTCAACTCATAGCCGTCTGACCAGAATAATCTATGAAGAACGATTAAGTTACCGTATACCCGATGCCCTGAGGCATCAGTCGGTTACCGGCTGAAGTTCTCACTTAGGTTATTTATTCCAAAGTTGCACTCTCTCTTCCTATTGGGGAAAAAGATTTTGTGTAATGGCTATGTGATAACCCCAGACGAAATATAACCGCCTGGGTTTGAAGCTCAAAGCACCCGCTCTAATGGCCGGCTGTGCACTTGGTTTGGGGCAATCACCATTGTGATTGATTGGCCTAAAAACACTCCATACTTCTCCTAGTATCATGTGTTTTCAAGCCAATCAATCAATTTAAAACAAAACCAACCACACAGCCGTCCAGGGGCAAGAGCACCCGGATTGCAAATTGCCGCATGCTTTTTTAAGTTAGGCAAAATATTAAAGAATTGCAAACATACGCAAAATTCAAATTGAAAAATTCGTTCAAACACAAACATATATAAACACCGAATGAGTCGGAATACTTCATTAAATATTTAAATGGCTCAAAGGCCAGAAGTTGTGTTAACCGGAGTTACATCCGGTAAAGAAACAAAAAAATAAATTGTTAACCCAACCCCATGGTTGGTAAAGATACAATATTACACGCCATACAAGCCGGTAAAGAAACAGAATGGCATACTACCGCAGAAAGTGGGAAGGCCCGGCCTAAGGCTGAGGTGGATGATGTTGCTCGGCTGATCCTGGTTGGGGTGGCCTTCATCTTGATCATCCGCCGCCGGATCCTCTTTATCAGAGACTTCATATCCCTGCTCTGCAGCCCAATCTTTGAAACGAGGCGGAGGAGCCTCACCCAATACTTGGGCATCATACACCTCAGTGGCGTAATCATACCTGAGCTTATAAACCTCAAAGTCTACATCTGGGTAAAGGAGGCTCCAAGTGATCTTCAACTGGGCCAGATTATCACGCTCATTCTCCTCCATCAGGCGCTTTTGCTCTTGGGCAAGCTCGTCCGACTGCTTGTTTCGCAGAGTGACAAGCTCAACCCCTAAGAGGAAAACGTCTGCTCGGAGTTGAGTGTTTTCTTGATCAGCATCCGCTAATGCCTTGAGCTCAAATTTGGCATCCTTCAGTTTTTGCTCAAGGTCATCAGCGCGGTTGTTAGCTTCGTCGTTCGCAGCCGTCAAGCTCCGGATCAGCTCCTCCTGTTTCAACTCTACTGCTTTAATCTTTAAATCACACATATAATTAGCATATTCAGCAGAGTTGAGGTTTTCAAGGGCCCTCCGTTTAGCGTCATTTACCTCTTCTTGCTTCCGCCTAAAGGGGCCCCAGAGTCCGTCCACCCTCATCATTACCTGAGAAAAGAGCAGCCGGATTATGATCTACTTAGTAAAATTAAAAGAAAAGATATCAAGGTTGTGGGGTTCCTTACCTCATCCTGCTGGCCCATTATCTGGTCGAAGTCCACCACCTGCAGATCAGGTATGGAGTTCTTCTCTGACCGGGTG
Organism: Chenopodium quinoa; assembly: GCF_001683475.1. Lineage (NCBI taxonomy): Eukaryota > Viridiplantae > Streptophyta > Magnoliopsida > Caryophyllales > Amaranthaceae > Chenopodium > Chenopodium quinoa. The sequence goes on along the minus strand of NW_018745026.1, from coordinate 906,126 downwards.
AGGGTCCTCACCATCCGTTTTGCAAAACCTACAAGATCTGGCTCGTCGGATGTCAGATCTGCATCAAAAGTAGTACTCTGTGAGAAAGAGGCAACATAGTTTGCACTCATCCGTTGCCGGCTGCTGACTGAACCCCCAGAGGGATCAACCTTAGTCTTGAATCTCATGAACTCAAGTGGCCAAGGTATTTCAATCCTTCCCTTACCTTGGGTATCCGGATGGGGCGTAGGCTTCTGCTCCTCCCCGGTTGTTGCCGCATCGGCTGCAACATTAGGTGGCTCGCCACCCTTCGATGCCGTAGAGGCATCCGGCGCTTTCTACTGTGAGCGTTCTGAGCTTTCGCTCAAAATCTTCATCGCAGCAAGAGATTGCCACCGGTCGTTGGACAATCGGTTTTGACAGAAGAGTCTGACCGGGGAGTATACCCAACCGACAAATTGCCTTAGTAAAAAAAATGTGTGTATATATACGCATATAAAGTCAGGCGGTCTTACCCCGCCTTTCTTAGACTCTTTTGCATCGCCTCTTTGCGCAGCAGCGCCGCCGACTTAGCCGGAGTCTTCGCTGGATCAGCCATTTTCAAGGCGTCGGCTGCATGAATAGAATTCAAGTAGGAAGAAATTGCGGCAAGTTTGCAAAAAAAAAAATAACAAACACTCCGGATGTAAGGTAATCTAGCCTTGGGAAACATGAGACTTAACCCACAGGCGGACATGAATCATTCATCCTTGAAATAGTCCGGATGGGGGATCCTGTTTTTGGGAACTATAATATGAGTCCCATCCCCCATGGGCTCAGTTGTGGTCTCAAAGAAGCCCGACTCTATTATTTGCTCCCGGGCCTTAGTATATAGCTCCGGGAGAGGGCATTTCCTTCCCAGAAGAGCCGGCGCTGTGTTGTACCGGCGAAGAGTTCGGTTGTGTCTTAGAGTTGGGGAAGAAATCAAATAGAACTTGTCCTTCCACCTGGACCATTTGGACACCTTGTCCAAACTCATCAGATACTGGGGCAAGGTAGAAAGAGTGTACCATGCCCCATGACCGCCTGGGTGCCTTGCTCAAATAATGCATGTGAGCGAAGGCGGAGAAGCTGGGATTTATGTTTTGGAGCTCGCAGGCGGTGATGTAACTCAGAATATTAACCCACGAATTGGGGGTGAGCTGCCAGACTCCTAAATCATACCCCTTCAGGATTTTCCTAATCCCGGTATGAAGGGGGAACCGGAGGCCGACTTCGATTACCGCCTCGTAGCAGAGAAAATAATGGTCTGCATTATGAATGTCATCGTCCCACGCCATTATTGCGTCAGCAGGCGGAACGATGATATCGCACCCCTTCCCAAAGGGGTGCTTCTCTGTAAAGGCCCTAAAGCCGCTTCTCAATAGGGCGATGTCACCCGGCAGCATTCTAGTCCTTTTTGGGTTAGGGTGGTCAACGACTTTAGGCGGCTGCTGATAGTCAGCCGCAAAGTTATCCGGGTCAGAGCCAGAAGATTCGGCCTTTGACCCTTCACCGGCCTCGTCGTCACCGGTTCCATTAGAGGAGGCGGCTTCCTTATCACCTTCCTCTCGTACTCGTGAGCTCCCGAAAGTAGAGGGAGACTCTTCATCAGAACCACTCTCCTCCAAATCCCTCTGTTCCTCGTCTGGAACGACCTCATCGGCTGACACTGACATAGTGCGCCGGCTCCTAGATTTTCTGGCCGTCTGTTTGACTCTAGCCATTGTGTCCTACATAGACACAGAGAGGGAGGAATTCGGAGATGAGCACATTGGTTTTGAGAGTCCAGAAAAGGCACCCCCTGTTCTAGACTTAGCCGTTCCGGGGGACCGACTGAGTGTCCTAGGCAGTGTCGAGTGTGTGGATTGAGAACTCATTTTTATTTTCTAAAACTATGTATACAGGCGGAGGAAAAATGTATACAAGTTGAAAAAGAGAAAAGCTAAAATGGTACAGACGGTTACCTTACTTTAACTCAGAAAAATCTGAAACCGCTACAACCGATAAACCGGGTGTTGAACTGCTAGCACACGGAACCTCGAAAATACTCTGACGCAGGCGGAGGCAGAGAATCTCTCTCTAAAAGCTCTCTTCTCTTTAAAAAAGTCAAATTGAAAATAAGGTGAGAGAAAAAGGGGGGGGGGTAAAATTCTATTTATAGAAGGTGAAAACGGGGGAAAAATTCTTGTTTGAAATTTAAATTTTACTACCCGTTACTGTTCACCTCTGATAGGTGGACACGTGTCACAGGCCCCACGTGATACGCACGTGAGCCTTGTGAGGGGCAAATGTTTAGGGTAAAAAATACCCTAGACACGTGGACCAATGAGAGGAGGCCATGTGTCGAATTCAGGATGGCCCACGTGGCCTAATATCCCCTTGACACATGGCCCCCTTGGATAAATCTCTGAAATGGCGGCCTTCAAGGGCCCAAATCCCAAGAAGCGCCGTAAAACGGCGCAGCTGACAGGGTAAAGTCGTATCCCCTAATAAAAAATAATTACCTAAATCACTAACTAAGGTAGATAGGGAAGTAGGGTCGATCTCCACAGGGAAACAAGTCTTTTTACTCCTAATAATTTATTATAATCTAAATTATTTAAGTAACCAATATTTATAATTAAGTAAAGGACTAAACTACTAAGGTTGAGATTGGGAAGAAAACAATATATGAAAGGATCTAGGGCATAGGCTCACCAATAAATAATACTCCGGGGTAAAACATAGTAATCAATCATTGACATTGCATAAATAACATGATTAACAGGCTCTCGCAATTTATTAATCAACATAGATCTAACAGGCTCTCGCAATTTACTAGATCTAAGTTCTTATTGAAAATAGCCTTTAATATCAAATTAACATCTGCTCGATTCATCAATTTAATATTGCTATACTTTTACAAGCCACAATTGAAAACATTAAAATAATCCAATAAGAAATCATCATGCAATACCAATAATCAATAATAGTCAATCATCAATGCATCAATTAACCAGATTGTAAAGGACTCTCGCTACGTATTACAATCACACAATTAATTTACCGGTATTAAATCTCATCTCTCGAATCTTGACTTAACCATTTATAAATTAACTTCCCTATTGAAACTAGACCTGAACATTAATTCTCTTCTCTCGATTCTTGAATCAATATTGTCAAACTCATGCATAAAAGATAGGCCTAATCTAGTCACAGAGCATTAAATCAATCAATAGGAAATTAATCTAGCATTGATAATTAACAACAATTAATTACCTCTTCATATTATTTATTAGATCCCCATAAACCCTAGAAATAAAACTACTCACACATATTAAAAACTAAACTAATCAAGGTAATAAAATAAATCATGATGAAAGGAATAAAATAAATAACTAAGATTAAGGGAAAAGAAATTGTTACCAAAATAAATCTGGAATTAATGAAAGAATTTAGAACAAAGGTTTAGAGAGAGTTTAAGAGAGAGAGAAAACTAAGTAGAGAGAGAAAGTCTCTGAAAGAAGGTCCTAAAATCGTATTACGGAGGAGTATTTATACTCCGTACAAAAATCCTAAAATAAAGCAAATTAAAACGACGCTAATCGTCTACTAAAAATACACGCGCCCGATCGGGCGAGGCACCGCCCGATCGGGTGCGCCTTTTTTGATTCTAACACTAATCTCGCGCCCGGCCGGGCGCGTCACCGGGCGCCAGACTAAGCTTCTCCCGCCCGGCCTGGCGCGCCTCCGGGCGCCAACCTCTTTGGCCGGGCGGCTCATTTGGGCCACTATTTGGACTTCGATTGGGCTCCGATTCTTCGGGCCAATCTGGGTTTCCTCTTTGGGTCTTGAATACTTGGTCCAAATGCCCCGGTATCACCTATACTGAGCCCTTAATCACCGGTTCGATGTCTCTAACCGGCCCTGGGCTATTGAATCTGGTCGTGCTTCTCCAATGCTCGTGATTGCTCCAAAATATCTCAGGAAAATACTCCAAAAGTGTAAATCCCTGCAAAAGTCAACCAAATCTACGAAAACACTAGAAAACACCAATTAGTAATAAAAGTGGCTCTAAAGAGCCAAAAACACTACTAATTATGACCAAGGGACGGGGGTAAAATAATATATAAAATGGACACATCAAACTCCCCCAAGCCAAACCTTTGCTTGTCCCTAAGCAAAGATCTCATCAATGAATCAATAAATGTGCTTTACCCCAAAAGTACAAATCAAGCACAAACGATCCAGGGTAAATCAAATAAACATGCTTCAGAGTCAACCAATCAAATCCATCCAATTAACTTTCTTCCCTAACAATTGTCAAAAAGAGCAACCACAAGAGCATATAGAATTCAAGACTAGTGCTCACACACTCAACTCTCATTTATGTGACGAGTAAAATATGTACTCGATCGCTCTCCAACCACCCCTTTAAAGTGAACAATGCCCTCCCAACTCACACTCTCGTGTGTATAAGATAATGAACGCTCAATCCTACTAGTCGACTCGAAATATGCCAAATCATAACTTGCATTGATAAACAACACTTTCACATTCATACAATTCTATGCACAAAGGTCGGAAGGTCTTTAAAGCTTGTAATGTAAGGCTAGGGTAAAGGGTAGGATAAATTTGGAAATAAGTGAGAGAAAAGCTATGCTTAAAGGAGCCATATCCTAATAAAACTCATGATCAAAATAAATAATGATCATCCATCTCCTACATAACCAACTCTAACATCAACCAAATATACTCCAAACAATATAAACAATCCCAACACTTACAATAATCACTCATAAAAATATGATAATGAAGAAATAGAGTGAATAAACAAACTTTATTTTTCAACTTGAATTTTTTTCAATGAAGCTCTTTATTTTTTTTCTTTTGAATCAACCTCCAACTAGAACATTTGAACATTTTTTTTCTTTCGAAGTTCACTTATTTTTTTCACATTTTTTTTCTTGAACTTCTCTTTTTCTTTCTCATAATATCATGCTTTATTTTTTTCAAAACAATATAACTCTCAAACTCATCAAAAATAAACATGAATAACAACAAAAAAACTTCTCAAATCCCACCCAAATTGTGCAAATAATAAGCACACTACAAACTCCCTCACATCACTCACTAATAGCTCCCCCAAGCCAAGCTTGGGAATAGTAACCAATGGGGCAAAATAGGCTTGTAATGTGGCTAATAAACAACAAAAGGTCAAGGAAACAACATGGGTAGCAAGAAGGGAACAAATGTATCCACAATGTCTGGAGGCTACCTAAAAGAACAAATGCCTTTGTCCTCCTCAATGTGCATAATAATGAATCATATAAATATTACTAATAGTTGCAAACTAATACTCAAATTAATTGGCATACCAGGAACTATGGAACTATCACACATTCCTTACCAAATCAACTAGTTAAGCACTACATTCATAAGTAGTTGGACAAAATTGATGCATGTAAAGGTTTCAAGGCAATCAAACATTAAATCATGATCAACTAATCCACAATGCCTATCATCAAATACCAAGAAACAAAACAATTTTTCTCAAGTATGGGGCACAGGGAAGCATAATTTATAATTCATTGGAACGTATTTTTGGATTTTTTATTTATTTTTCGATTTTTTTTTATTTTATATATAAGAAAGCAATAAAAACTACACTATGAAAGCAAGAAATCTAACCTAAGAAAACACACCAAAAATAAAAGAAAAGAGAAAAAGAAAAATACCAAACCAAAATCTCCCCCAAGCCAGAATCAGACAATGTCCTCATTGGCTCGGAAACTAGCCTAGCATAGCTAGTCCTCATCATCCTCATCCATCGAGCCGAAACCCGCACCTCCACTGCCACCTGCACCAGAAGAGCTACCACCAAAATAATCAGCGTGAAAAGTCCCCCCCCCCCGTCGGTCCCCCGAAAGGAATGTCCTGCCCGTACCCGAAGAAAGAAGAATAGTCAGTGTAAATACCACGGGCAGTGGGATCCCTATCGTATCCCTGGGGTGGTGGCTGAAACCAGTCAGGGTGAATAGCGTCTTCGGGAATGTTGCCCCGACGAGCATAATCATCGTACATATGGTAGAGAGCTCTACCCTGGTTCCTCTCTAGGTACCCTAACCTCTGGTCAATAGAGCCTACCATCCTCCTAAGGTCAGTATGCGAATGCTCGATACGTCCTAGGGCCTGACCTATACTCTGGAGATCCCAAACTAGGTCAGAGTCAACATGAGGGACGGAATGGGACATACGAGGTGGAGAGAAAGCCACCTCGGGCTGAGGCTGGGGTGGTGGAACTGGTGGTGGAGCCAGCCCCCTAGAGTTGGCAACTAAAGCATCGTAAGTGTAAGAAAGTTGCCCTGGGGGAAAGGCGGTCAAGTTTGGACTGGGAAGGGGAAAAATGGGCAAAGGTTGATCGTTCCCAGTCCGTATACACCAAAAGGGTGTCTGCTCGCTATCCGGTCTAACCCACCCTACATCCTCAAAATACCTAGTAGTCATGCAGGTATCTGGTCCACAGTTGGTCAGCTGGTGGGGTCCGTCTACTACAAAACCGACCTTTTTCACCGCTATTCGAGTGATAAGGCCACCTAAACGGATAGGGGACTTGGAAGTGGTGTTGGTTGTGGCATGCCTACTCAAATGGTGAACTATAAACCTGCCTATGTTCAATTTCCCAAACCCGTATACATAGTTTCCTAAGACAGCTAGTTCGTTAGTTTGAGCGTTATGAGGCTCGGCCCTACCTAAAAAACACAAACCCGTAAATCTTTGCCAGATTTTTGGCACAGGGTGGTGAATAGGTTTGGTGCTAGCATGTTGGGGGTCGGGGGCAGGTAAACCAGTCAAAGCATAATATAAGTCACCCATTTTATAGTCTGCATGCCACTGGTGAGATAATTCAGAATTTAATTCAAAAGTTTTACAAAATTCAACAAAAGTTAAACTAATATTTCTATTATTTAACTTGAAAAATAAATTAGGCTCATTCCTACTACTAACAACATGAAAAGTGGACAGGAATTCACAGGTAAGTTCTCGGTATGTAGGATAATGCATGTCAACAAATTTTCTCATGCCTATATCATTCAAAAATCGTTTAACAAAATCATACAAACCAAATGATTCTAAGGTAGGGCGGTGTAACCATCGAGAAGGAATTACCTCACGACCGACCAAATGCTCCAATAGTTCCTTTTGTTCCCGGCTAACGATCCGGATCGTCGGCCAATACGGGAGCTGCAAGTCTGGGTTGTAATCCTCCCTCGAACTGGAGCTCCTACCAAAAATGGACCTAGCCCTCTTTGATGCCATGTTCAAGAAATGGGTTGAAAATTTGTTGAATTAAAACTGAAATTTTTTTATATGAGAATGAAGAGGATGAAGAGAGGATCACAAATAAGTAAAGAGTTTTTGAATTTGGGTAAGAAAAGGAGGAGAAATCTTAGAGAGAAGTTAGAGAAAATTTGAGTTTTTAGAGAGAGAAAGTAATGAAAGAAGGAAGAAATAGAGAAAGAAAGAAGAAAAGGGAGAAGAAAAAGACGCGGAGAGCTCGCGCCCGGTCGGGCGGCCTTCGCCTGGTCGGGCGATCTGAATTCACTAAAATTCGTAACCTCTCGCGCCCGGTCGGGCGCCATTCGCCCGGTCGGGCGATCTGACTATCTGATTTCGCCTTGCTCTCGCGCCCGGTCGGGCGAATTTTAGGCCAAAATTCCTTCCCTTCTCGCGCCCGGTCGGGCAGGCTTGCCCGATTAGGCGGACAAATTAGTCCGTAAACGTCAAGTTTTGCGCCCGGTCGGGCGAAATTTCTTATTTTTAGACCCTTGCTCTCACACCCGATCGGGCGGGCTTCGCCCGGTCGGGCCCGAGATTAAATCGGCGAAATTTATTTTTCTTCTTTTCTCCAAAATTTGGCTAACTCTTTTCCTTCAAACCTGTACAAACACTCATGAAACTCATTAAATTCCCTCATCTCTTCTCTCATAAGAAAAAGAAAAGAAAATCTAGACTAAAAAACATTAAAAATACGGGTTGCCTCCCGCAAAGCGCTGGTTTATCTAGGTCCCGCACGACCTTCTTACCAAGTAAAATTTCTAGGACCCTTGGCCTAACGCTTGATCGGGTGGTTTCTCACCCGGTCTAGCGATGTTTAGGCTGCGATGCGGCTTCCTAACATAACCTGTGGGACGCCAAATCGCCTTATCTGGTGGATCCTCCTTGACTTAGACTGGGGGATCTTCAATGCTACGCACTAAAAAACCCTTCTTTGATCGAATGTTGCTTCAAATTGTCATTGCGTTCAACACTTGCAACTCGATCTGGCGGAACACTTACCGTAGGCTCAATTCGCACAACTTGCTCGATCGGTTCCACTTGTTCATCCTCGAAACCAAGACCAACATTGTAGAGTTCTCTTTCTATTGCATCGACTTCCTTCTGCCATTTGTCTATCTCATCTGAAAAGGATGCAACACAAGATACCGCCTCCAAGGGATCTTTTTCAAGAGCTTGGGGCTTGTTAGAATAATTTACAACCACATTAACACTGAAACATTTCTCCTCAGTCATGGAGTTTTTGGGGGCACTATTCAGATTAAAAACAACTTTATCGTCCCCTACTGATAGTGTTAACTTACCACTTCTTACATCTATGACTGCTCATGCAGTGTTAAGGAATGGTCTACCCAAAATAATTGGGGTTTGCATATCCTCAGCCATATCAAGAACAACAAAATCTACAGGTATATAAAATTTACCTACTCTAACAGGGATATCCTCTAAAACACCTAAGGGGTATTTGAAAGAATGGTCGGCCATTTGTAGAGTTATATTGGTAGCTTTAAACTTGCCCATATTCAACTTGGAACACACAGATAATGGCATGACGCTAACACTAGCACCCAAATCACATAATGCATTATCAATCAAGAGATTTCCAATATGACAAGGGATAGAAAAACTACCCGGATCTTTTAATTTAGGTGGAGACTTATTTTGAAGTACGGCACTACACTCAGCAGTGAAAGCTACTGTCTCTACCTCACTAATAGACCTTTTTCTCGTCAAAATTTCTTTCATAAATTTTGCATATGAGGGGATTTGTGTGATCAATTCAGTAAAGGGAACTGTTACCTTCAAATCTTTAACCACCTCCAGGAACTTACCAAACTGCTTATCCAAGTTTGTCTTCAATTGACGATTGGGGAAAGGAAGTTTGATGATTAGCTTTGGAGATTTCTTATTCTTGTCTGGAGTAGCCACCTTCTCTGGAGTTGTACCCTGTAATGTAGAGTTAGATATGTTAGTATTATCCTTTAGCCCTGCAGGGCTATCAACTACATTGTTTGGTTTAATGGAATCAAGATTAGCATTATTCAATAAAACAGGTTCATCAACTCTGGGCATAGAGGGCCCTTCATAGTTTGAACCACTCCGTAGAGTAATTGCAAATGCTTGAACCGTAGGCCTAGTCGGTTGTGCCGGCAGGGCTCCCTGTTGGCGAGCTTGTAGAGTAGCGGAGAGTTGCGCAATTTGATTATATACAATTTTATTATGCGCTAGAATTTGATCAATTGTCGCATCTCTGCTCTCCATGTGCTTTTGCATATTGACCAACATTGCTCTATGTTCCGCCAAAGAAGGGTCGGAAGATGAGGGGGGTTGTTGTGGTTGATTCTTCTGGCTAGCATTGGGATGATAATATTTCTGCTGCTGTTGCTGTGGCACCTGTGGTTCTTGTGGCGATGGATTTTGAACATTAGTGCTCCGGTAGGAAAGGTATGGATGATTTCGATACCCAGGATTGTAAGTGTTGGAGTATGGGTAATTCTGCCTATAAGCTTGGAAGGCATTAACTTTCTCCACAGAACTCCTGCAATCCTGCTCCCAATGACCTACAATACCACAATTTTCACAGAAAGCCTCATTAGAATTATTATTAATCGCAGAAACATTAGCTACATTAGCAGTGCTCAGATTATCTAATTTTTGGCAAATAGAGGTCAGTTGAGCTTGCAAAAAGGATACAGAGTCGACACTATGTTTCCCCTTGTTAGCAAATCCTCTGGGATTCCCATATTGGGAATTGTGTATTGCCATATCTTCAATAACCTGACCTGCATCATCTACATTAAGATTCATAAATCTCCCACTAGCTGCAGAGTCTAAAATTATTCTAGAAGAATTTCCAATGCCATTATAAAAGGCTTGGATTAACTGCCATTGTGCTAAATTATGGTGAGGGCATTCTCTTTGTAGGTCCTTGAACCTCTCCCAAGCCTCATATAAAGACTCATTAGCTTCTTGGGCAAAGTTCTGAATCGCACTTCGTAGTACTACTGTTCTCTCTGCAGGATAATACTTGTTATAGAAATTCAAAACAAGAGTTTCCCAGTCAGTTATACCAAGTGTAGTTCTATTTAAGCCATTTAGCTTTTCCGGTTAAAGAGAAGGGAAAGAGAATCTCCCTGATTTGGTCTTGAGTGACCCCGGCTTGCCTGATGGTGTTGCAATATTGACAATAGTCGCCAATGTGAAGATTCGGGTCTTCACCCTTTGCTCCACTGAATTGCTTCCTCTCTATCATCGTTATAAATTGAGGTTTAATTTCAAATTGAACCCCATCAAGAGCCGAAGTAGGGGTGAGATGTGGAAAATCCGTAAGCTTTGGTTGTGAATAATCACTAAGCTTCTTTGGAGCCGTCATCTCTAATTCTGCGTCTGATGATGCCTCTAAATCGCTGAAATCAGTTGGAGGATTGCGGTGATTATTGTTATTATCACCAGAATCCGCCAGGATTTGCTTGTAGAATTTTTTTGTCTATGGAAGGAATGTTTGATCTCAGGATCGAATGGGATGTAACCTGATCTGGAACACCTGGGCATAAACAAAAACTAGAAGCAAATATGAGATTTGTCTCAGACAACTAACGCTCTCTGAGACAAAAAAGGAAATAATCTAGACTACAAAAACAATCAGAAATAAAAAATAAAACCATTTCCCCGGCAACGGCGCCAAATTTTGACAGGGTAAAGTCGTATCCCCTAATCAAAAATAATTACCTAAATCACTAACTAAGGTAGATAGGGAAGTAGGGTCAATCTCCACAGGGAAACAAGTCTTTTTACTCCTAATTAATTATTATAATCTAAATTATTTAAGTAACCAATATTTATAATTAAGTAAAAGACTAAACTACTAAGGTTGAGATTGGGAAGAAAACAATATATGAAAGGATCTACGGCATAGGTTCACCAATAAATAATACTCCAGGGTAAAACATAGTAATCAATCATTGACATTGCATAAATAACATGATTAACAGGCTCTCGCAATTTATTAATCAACATAGATCTAACAGGCTCTCGCAATTTACTAGATCTAAGTTCTTATTTAAAATAGCCTTTAATATCAAATTAACACCTGCTCGATTCATCAATTTAATATTGTTATACTGTTACAAGCCGCAATTGTAAAACATTAAAACAATCCAATAAGAAATCATCATGCAATACCAATAATCAATAATAGCCAATCATCAATGCATCAATTAACCAGATTGTAAAGGGCTCTCGCTACGTATTACAATCACACAATTAATTTACCGGTATTAAATCTCATCTCTCGAATCTTGACTTAACCATTTATAAATTAACTTGCCTATTGAAACTAGACCTGAACATTAATTCTCATCTCTCGATTCTTGAATCAATATTGTAAAACTCATGCATAAAAGATAGGCCTAATCTAGTCACAGAGTATTAAATCAATCAATAGGAAATTAATCTAGCATTGATAATTAACAACAATAAATTACCTCTTCATATTATTTATTAGATCCCCATAAACCCTAGAAATAAAACTACTCACACATATTAAAAACTAAACTAATCAAGGTAATAAAATAAATCATGATGAAAGGAATAAAATAAATAACTAAGATTAAGGGAAAAGAAATCGTTATCAAAATAAATCTGGAATTAATGAAAGAATTTAGAACAAAGGTTTAGAGAGAGTTTAAGAGAGAGAGAAAACTAAGTAGAGAGAGAAAGTCTCCGAAAGAAGGTCCTAAAATCGTATTACGGAGGAGTATTTATACTCCGTATAAAAATCCTAAACTAAAGCAAATTAAAACGACGCTAATCGTCTCCTAAAAATACACTCGCCCGATCGGGCGCGCCTTTTTTGACTCTAACACTAATCTCGCGCCTGGCTGGGCGCGTCACCGGGCGCCAGACTAAGCTTCTCCCGCCCGGCCTGGCGCGCCTTCGGGCGCCAACCTCTTTGGTCGGGCGGCTCATTTGGGCCACTATTTGGACTTCGATTGGGCTCCAATTCTTTGGGCCAATCTGGGTTTCCTCTTTAGGTCTTGAATACTTTGTCCAAATGCCCCAGTATCACCTATACCGAGCCCTTAATCACCGGTTCGATGTCTCTAACCGGCCCTGGGCTATTGAATCTGGTCGTGCTTCTCCAATGCTCGTGATTGCTCCAAAATATCTCAGGAAAATACTCCAAAAGTGTAAATCCCTGCAAAAGTCAACCAAATCTACGAAAACACTAGAAAACACCAATTAGTAATAAAAGTGGCTCTAAAGAGCCAAAAACACTACTAATTATGACCAAGGGACGGGGTAAAATAATATATAAAATGGACACATCAGCAGCCCACTAAAATCTAGGTCAAGTGACCTAGATGGGGGCACATTCTCCAATGACCCTATAAATAGGGAGATATTTCCCCATTTTGGGGACACATTCAATCATTTATTACACCCACATTCTCTCTCATCAGAGAAACACCCACATTCTCTCTCATCAGAACCTAAGCTTGGAATCCAAGCAGATCCCCGCCTAAGTTTCCGTATTATTTATTCCCTTTCAAGTTACTAACTTGATCGTCGGAGGCGGAGCTCCAACCACCCGGAGTCTCCGTTGTTTTTCAGGTACAACTCAGTCGGACCAGACTTCATGACGTAACTCTCCCGAGGGACAAAAACACCCAAAACAAAGGAGATGGGTAGAGTTTAGCTTAAATGGTTAAAGTTTTTTTTTATTATTATTTGATATAGTAATGTCACATAAAACTCTTACCAAACACAAGCGTTCTATTTTATTAAACTTATAAAACTAATGTCATATAATGGCGTTCTGTAATTTAAAACTAGGATTATGTTAATTTTTTTAGAATTATTATAGTAAAATCAAATAGATCGATTCTCGAAGAAAGGCATTATGTTTTATTCCACATACTAGACTGTCATTAACCAAAGGCGTTCTATTTTATTATAGAGAACGTTTATCCAACTTGACAGTCATGTATAGTGTGTTACTTTTTCTCCTTTTTGTGGTAGTGCAACCTTCTAATTGGAATGAAACTCAATTTTGAGGTTAATGTACTTAATTTTCATGCAGATTATGATAATTGGAATTGAATTTTTGTTATTCTTTGTATGCACAAATGTTACCCTTTTTATTCATAAAGGTGACCCTTTGTACAAAAAAATGTTACCCTTTTGTATACAAACATGTTACCCTTTTTATAATAAAACGTACAATCAACGTTGTAATTATTATGAAAAAACGTTACTCTTTTTATGCACAAACAATACCCTTTTTATGCACAAATATTACCCTTTTTATGCATAATGGTGACCCTTTGTATACACAAATTTTACCCTTTTATATGCTCACATGTTACCCTTTTTGTAATATAACGTTACCCTATCTATGCGTAGATGTTTTCCTTTTTATCCATAAAAGTGGCCCATAAAACATAGTATTTCTTTTAACAAAATGATATGCTGCTTCTGCTTATGTGATATGACAGTATTAAATCACAGATGCAAATCTAATTGATGCTTCTGGTTTAGATCTTAGAGGCTCAATTGGTTGTGTGTTAAGACAAATTTTTGAAGAAATCTTGGAATTATATGAAAAGCATGCTGCTATACTCGCGTTTTCAATAAGAAAACATACAACAAGATATTTCACACACACAAAGATAGTAAGTGAAAAATATTATGTGTGTTCTGCTAAAGGAAAGAGAAATTCAGGCGACAAGAAAAAAAATTGGTTGAAATAATTGATGAAGAGAATGTAAATGTGAAAGCAAGAAAGAAAAAGACATGTAGCCATTACACGATCTGATTGTAAGGCAAGCATAAGAGCAAAAGTTAATAAAGAAGGACAGTTCGAGGTGGTGTCACATGTAATACAATATATCCATGAGCTAACAAGGTCACAGTTGCATTATTTGCATCGTTCTGAAAGAAAAAAGACAGAAGAAAAAGCTGAAGCAATCAAAACAATGAAATCTTCAGGTTTGACTATAATAGACAATTATAATTACAAGGCTACTGAAGCTAGATGAGAACAAAATGTAGGGAACATTGTTGTAAATCACCTAAATTTCTGTTCAAGGTTAAGAATGGAGCAAATTGAGGCTGGAGATGCTCAAACTTTAGTGAACCTTTTTAATCAAATACAATCAGAGGATACAAACTTCTTTTTTAGAGTGAAATATGACAATGAAGGAAGAATTTCCAATATCTATTGGAGATAATCGATGATGCTAGAAGATTATATAATATATGGATATCGATGTTATTGTCTTTGATACAACATAAAAAACCAACCGGTATAAACTTTATGTGCTCCATTTGTTGGCACAAACAAGCGCTAGCATAATTGTATGTTTGCATGTGTTTTATTGGGGATGAAAAAACTAAATCATTTGCGTGGCTACTAGAAACCTTCTTGAAAGCTATATAGGGTAAAACACCAATTTCAACTTTCACTAACCAGGACCAAGCAATGGCATTGAGCAAGTAATAAGTTTATATTTACTGCATAAAGTGACCCTAAATAATAAGTTACACATTTTAGTGTATAAAGTGACCCTTTTTATTGCATAAAGTAACCCTCTTATTTTGAATGTAGGTGCTTCCCAATACAAGGCATAGACATAGTATCTGGCATTTGGAACAAAATGCAATAACCAAACTTGGGGGTCTTAAAAAAGACAAAGATTTCAAGTATGCATTTAACCAGTGCTTAAAGTGGTGTGTGACAGAACAAGAATTTGAAGAAAAGTGGCAGACGATGATGCAGAAATATGACTTGACACACTTTTGGTACCGAATTGAAAGAGAAATGGTGTCCTTCCCTTAGAAGGTATTTCTTTTAAGCAGGAATCTTGTCATCACAAAGGAGTGAAAACACTAATCATGCTATAGGATTCAAAGCAAATAAAGCAACTACCTTGACAGAATTTTATACCATATTTAAGAAGGCAACCAATCGTTGGAGAACCACATAGAAATATGATGAGTTTACCAGTAGCAAATCAATAGCATTCACTTCAATTCTACTGTTTAGAATGCTAAAGCATGCTGCACAGATAAAAAGTTCGCTCAAAAGTACAGAAATAACACAAAATATATAACAGCTTAAATCTAGCTACATGATTTTGGTGAACAGGTATTCACTTTGTCACTCTTCAGAGACTTTGAAGAGAATTTTGGATACTCTATGGCAACAACTGTTCAAATGATAGGGGCGACTGAAGAATGTCTACTTTATCAAGTAACCCTAGAAGACAAGCCACAGTCTGCACATCATGTAAACTATATACGTGAGAGCCAAAGTGTATGGTGTACTTGAAAAAATTTTGAAGCATGCATCTAGATGGTTATGTTATCATTGTATTAGAATTCTACACCTACATTCAGTAACAAGAATACCATACAAGTATGTTACAAAAAGATGGACTAAGTTTGCAAAAACAGAGACATGGAATTGATTGAAGAGTCGGGATCCTACACAACCATATATACCATGGAGGCAAACTATGATGAGGAAATACTACAATCTAATCTTAAAACGTGAAGAAAATGAAGAGACAAGAGCATTTATGGAAGAAAGCTTCAGAAATAGTCTAAAAATGGTGAAAGACTTACTTGCCACTGCTGCTCAGAGAGAAGAAGGTTCATAAGCTGCTTCTGACATTCCTGATGTGGCAGACAACACTTAGAGCAATTATGTTTTTTCAGCATCCATTACAAGCACAAGTGTACCAAATATACTTGATCCTAAAAGAGTTGTAACAAAAGGAAGAAGCAAGAGAATAAAATGAGGACTTGAAAAGGAAGGAGAAAAAAGAAACCAGTACTGCCACCTCCTCATTAAGAATTTGTATCAAAGACACCTAACATACAACTCTTTTAAAAAAATTTATTACCTGCTTTAGAACTTTTTTTTTTAATTATTGTTATATTACTTTGTATTGTTATACTTTTTTTTTAGTTTTACTCTATGACTAGTTTGGTTAAAATTTGAATGATACTCTTATTACTTAAGTAGCACATGTTTAGTTTCCTTTTTTACCCACAAAAGTGACCATTTTTTAGTGCATAAAATGACCCTTTTTAATGTATAAAGTTAGCCACTCACTTTGAATGTAGGTGCTTCCAAATATAGTTTTCCCAGGATTTAAACAGGGATTTTTTTTACTTTCACCACCAAAAAAATCATGAAATTGTTTTTTACTACCAAAAATTTTAAAAGTTTTATTTTACCACAAAAAAAAACTAAAAATTGTTATTTACCACCTGCAGTAAAAAAACTAAACGGAATATTTTAAATTCTTCAATTTTCGTGCCAAACACGTCATATTTAGGGGGTTTTGGGAGGCATTTTGGCCCTATGGGTCCAATTTGAGGTCAAAATTGACAAAAAATGATTTGAAATACTTCATTTTGCGTGTTTAAAAATATCTCGGTTTGCAAGAAACACGCAAAATGAGGCATTTCCGATCATTTTTTGTCAATTCTGACTTCAAATTGGACACATAGGACCAAAATGCCCCCCTAAACCTATGAACAACATGTTTTGCGCACGAAAATTGAAGAGTTTTATTTAAACGTTAAATTTAACGGTTTTCTTGACGCTAGGTGGTGAAAAAAAAGAATTAGAAATTTTTTTGTTGGTAAAATACAACTTTTAAAATTTTTGGCATTAAAAAACAATTTCATGATTTTTTTGGTGGTAAAGTCAAAAAATCCCTTAAACAGTTACCCTTTCTACCCAAAATTACCCTTTTCATGCATAGACGTACCCTTTTATAAACTAAAGTGACCCCATAAAAAACTAAATTGAATCTTTTACCTGCATGAAGTAACTCTTTTTACCTGTATGAAGTGACCTTTTTAGTGCATGTTTTTCTCTTTTTAAATGCACAATTAAAAAGAAAGATATATACAAAATAACATTTCAAATTACTTAATGTGTGCACATACATTCAGTTTTCAAAACAAAGCATCCAAAAAATACATTTAATTTTCAAAAAAAAAAGAAAGAAAAAAACCACCAAAAACTATACCTTATAAAAATTTAATTACATCATTGCACTTGATGTATGCACATACATTAAGGGCCTGTTCCGATTGACTGAACTCAGCTAAACTGAACTGAATTGAACTGAACTGAACTGAGCTGAGCTGAACTGAACTAAATTGAACTTATTAATTAGTGATTTCTAACTACGGATTAGTGATCTTTGATTATTTATTATTATACATATGTGTATATACAAATGTACATATTATTAATAATAATAATATTATTATTAATTATTATTATTATTATTATTATTTGTTGATGATTATTATTATTATTTATTGATTATTATTATTAGTATTATTATTTCAATTATTATTATTATTATTATTATTATTATTATTATTATTATTATTATTATTTATTGATGATGATTATTATTATTATTATTATTATTATTTATTACTTATTGATTATTATTATTATTATTATTACTCTTGTTGTTGTTGTTGTTGTTGTTGTTGTTGTTGTTGTTGTTGTTGTTGTTGTTGTCGTTGTAATAAGAGCTTAAAAGAATGAAATTTGGCTTTATATCATTAGCAATATCATTAGACGTAAATTAAGAGCTGAACTGAACTGAATTTCAACGGAAGAGAACAGGCCCTAAGTTTTCATAAAATACTTCTACACCTAATCACTAAAAAGTCATTTCACTCTTTAGAATGAGTGTACTTCTTTGTTTGCTTTTTTTCCCTTTTATCTTTGGGCTTTTCTTCTTCTACCTCTGCTTTTGTTTTTTCTTTTGCTTTCTTTTTTCTTTTGCGTTATTTTTTCTTTCCTCAGCTTCGTTCTTCTTCTTCTAAACAATTGCAGCCTTTCTTCTTACTTCAATTGCCTTGACATATCAGCATTTTTCTTCCTCTCATTGAACTTGGCTAATTCTGACAAGACATCAGTTATAGATTTCATTCATATCACACAATACGAGTGTGGTGCAGATATGTCCAAGCAGAAATTTTCTTCCGGTAATCTCACAATAGAGAACAAAAAATTATCAATATGAAATTAATAAAACATCAGAAAGGGAAAAACAAAAGACATATAGATGAATAATTACCGTTTTGAGTTCATTTAATTTGAATGATTCACCAACAAAAATAGAACATGTCGTACATGACAAACACTCCACAGTCCAAGTTGTCAAACTTATCCATTCTCCATTCTTACTCAACAATTTATTTTGCCAAGAAAAGCACCCAATTGATCACATTGATGAAAAAATATAAAAGATTAGAATACATTGAATACATAAAAAAGGTTAAACTCTAAAGTAAAAAAGTAATTGTTTTAACTGCAAAAAGTGACCCTTTTAACTACAAAAAGTGACCCTTTTAACAAGAAATGTACCACTTGAGAAGACAAATCTCTAAAGTAGTCAAGACTAGAATTACGCCAAATAATATTGTTAAGATAATACATCAACTCTTTTGAATGATCATAAACAAACACAATGTAGTGATTCTCAATAAGAATAGGAATATAGATCTGAAATGGAAAATTTAAAAGTAATTTAGACAGAGCATTTTACAGACATAACTCTTTTAATGGTATTATATTAGTTTAGCATGAAGCATACCACTTCGGCATCCATTATATCACATTCAGGATCCTCGTAGCTAACCCACCCTTCATGCAAATCCTTAACAACACTAGAAATGTCACCTTGCCCAATGTTTTCACAAACATACAACAACGCAAACTATTAAAGTATAAGATCTTGTTTATATAGAAATTAAAGTCAATGTGTTTAAATATAAAAATATCAAGTTACTTACACTTTGCCTAACACCAAAATAGAATTTTCGAGGACCAGAAGACTAAAAAAAATGCTCTCTCGTTCAAATACAGAGAAAAGCAATCAATAATGCACCATCGAATCCTAAGTGGAGCAACAAGGGACACCATATCTTCTCTTGGAACTAGAAAATTCATTTCAAAAGTCGCAAGATTCTCACTACAACGATAAAAAAAATAAGATCAACATTAAAAAAATTAAAGGGAAAAAATAATAGTAATAGTAATAATAGAGAATGACACTTAATTTCCTATGCATTGATTCTTCCTTCAGCAAACAATAATCTAGAACTTCCAAATTTAACTAAGGCAAACTGTTGAAAATCTGAGCATTACCCCTAAAAAAAAGTAACAAAAAACACTTTCTGACCTACTAGCCCACAGTCCAGTGAGCATAAAGATTTATTGGATCTAATAATACGCCCGGAAACAACTTCATTAGATCTAGGAACATTTTCATTAGCTCCTCCACCATCATTATTAACTTCACGGACAGGAACATTTTCATTAACTCCACCAACATTATCATTAACTTCAGGAACAGGAACATTTTCATTAACACCACCAACATCAGCATTAACTTCATGAACATCATCCTTATTACGTTGTTGACAACCTTACACTTCACGAAACAACTCATGTGCAAACTTCATCTTAATATAATCCTCAATTATACCATCTATAAGCTTATGGTAATGAGGATCAGAAAGTAACTGTTGAGTTTGAGAAACTGCAACAGTATCCTTAGAAGATAATAAAACAGTTATTTTAGAAAGAAAATTGGAAACCAAATCACTCAAGGTTTTAAAACCATTTGCGTGAACACTTGATTGAACATCCATGTTTCTTTTAAGAAAAATAAATGATTCATGAATAGCCTACAAACATAGAAAAAATTAAACAAATGTGACAAAGAAAAATAATAAAAAAGTAACTAAAACTGAATATTTAGGGTAACTTTAGTGCGCAAAAAAAGGTAACTTTAACTTTAGTGCACAAAAAGGGCAACTTTTGAGCACATAAAAGGTTACTTTTGTACGCATAAAGGGAAACTTTTGTGCAAATAAAGGGTAACTTTTGTAAACATAATAGAGTAACTACTAAACATATAAAAAAACACTTACATTAGTTGAAATTTCTTTTATTTCATCATCAGTCATCACACCTTCTGGAAGCTCTAATTGAATAAAGCAGCCAATTGTACCACTTGAAGAAGCACCAATAACTTTAAACCATCCTGACTAGATCCCAAAGTAAGAGGTTTCTTAACAACAACAACAACAACAGATTGGCTAATAGCAAACTGTGACACAGGATACGTAGTGGTATCCAATGGTCCCTGTCCAAAACCACCAGCTTTATAAATTAATCCAACTCTTAATCTTAGCATCTGTCCAATGCTGAATAAAAGGAATACTACAACTCTCCTTTACTCCTTAAATATTTAAACGATGAAAATACAGAATTTGAAAACCACCAAACATCCACTAACAATCTGAGCAGTTGTTTCATTGTTATAGTTATCCACATCCTTCTTTAACTTCTTCAAAACATAAGAACACCAATCAAAAGTTTTGATTTCATCAACTTCTTCAACAATCTTTAGCAACTTCAATGAAGCGTTCCTATTAGTAGCAGGAGCTAAAAAGCTAAACATAGCATGAACAACAAAATACCTCTTAAATTCTTCCCCTCCATCAACCAAAGCCTTTATCCAAGACTCTAATTTTGGCAAAGGGATAGCTTGCTTATCAGAAATATCAAAATCAAATCTCCAAGCCTTAATAATACAGTTGTCTACACTTGCATTTTCAACATTTTTCTTTAGTTCAGGAACAGGAATATCACCCATAGGAAAACAAAACACGCCACATACATCATTCCTAGTAACTACAAATTATTTACCACTACCAATAGTAAACAGGCAGCTACCACCATTAAAGATTTTCACAAGCCAAGGTAGCATTTTACGACAGAGAGCTTTCAACTTTAAATGTAATAAACCACCAAAACCAACTTCTTCAACATCTTGTTTTTTATTAACACTAAAGCTCTGCACCAAGCTTTCCAAGGTATATGGTCTACACCTTGTAATCAAAGGTCTTTGGTCCCTCTATATGGTCTACACCTACTTGTAAAAAAAAACAAAAAAAAAATGTCAATAAAACAATATCATAAACAAATGCAAATCAAGAATCATTGAAAACAAGTTCTCTTACATGAAGTATCAAGGTCAAAATCAGAATCCAATTCTAATTGAGGACTTATCTTTCTCTTCTTACGTACTGTGTTTTTTCCTTTGCAGACTCTTTGGGCATTGTTTTGGCCTTCTTAGTTACTATTTCACCCTTAGAAGCCTCTTCAATCATAGTTTTGGCCTTCTTAGGCACTATTTTACCCTTAAGAGACTCTTGAAGCATTGTTTTAGCCTTCTTAGGTACTGCTTTGACCTTCTTAGATACTACTTTGGCCTTCGTAGCAGACTCTTTATAGCGATATCCACCTATAGAACCACCTATATCTGATTAATACAGAAAAAAATTAGCACCAATAAGCAACTTATAAATTACAACAAATTATCAATTCATAAGCTACCCTAGGCAAAATATAAACTACAAAAGTGACCCTTTTAACTGCAAAAAGTGACCCTTGTAACTACACAAAGTGACCCTTTAAACTGCATAAAGTGACCCTTTTAACAGCATAAAGTACCCCTTGTCATGCATATTAGTGACACATATGCCTATTACTCCCTTTTACTTTGATTTCGAAACACAATGACACATATGCCTATTTTCGTACTCGAACTAAAACAAAAATCAGTTTTCATTAGCATTCTCTGCATAAAACCTAAGCAAAAAATAACAAAGAACAACTTCTGAAGAATAATAAGCAATTTATAAACAAGTAAATACAATTATCAATACAAATTATCATAATCTCCCTTAAAAAAATCAAAACAAAAATTCTGAAAAATAACATGCAAAAGTTGTTTAACATATAACAACACATGTATAACCAATTTTTAACCAATTATATACATTAAACAATAATATAAAGCAAAATTAAACACATTAACTTCAAATTTCAATGTCAATTATCATAATCTGCATGAAAAATCAAGTGCAAACTCGAAAAATAACTTGCACTTCTTCAATATCTGAAGACTTCTTTGTAATATTCTTCTTCACCATTGCAGAATCAAACATTACAAAAAACGAAAACAAAAACAAAATCAAAAAACCTAAAAATTGAAGAATAAACACAACTAAAATTAACAAAAATCTTAAAAAATTAAGTAAAGAAACCAAAAATTAACAAATAAACTTCGTAACTGAAACGCAGAGAGCAACAATCGACTGAAGAAGAAGGATTGAAGAGAGCGAAAATTTTAGGTCGAAGAGAGATAAAATGGCAAGTTGAGGAAGAAAGAAGATAGAGAAAGTCGTTGTTGAATAAATGAGGAAGAGAGAGAAAATATTTGTTTTGATGAATTTTAAAAAACTGCCTGGCACGTGTGATTTAAAAAAGAAAACAGAATATTGTTTCATGTTGCAGCGTTATTAAAACATTTGTGTATTTGAGGATGCTACTAGAAAAACGTGTATTGTAAAAAAAAACTCTTTAAAAATTATATTTCCTATAATAACTTTTTTTTTATTGTTTTTGAATGGATCCTATAATAAATTTGAATTAAGATTAAGTAAACCAATTTGAGAACAGTTAAAGACCCAAAGGTTGCCCAACAAAGCAGCATTAAGAACTACTCACCTGTATAAATCTTAGTTAACCTCTAAGGGGTCGAGATACTATCTATTAAGACAATAAGACACTCGCAACAGTTAATGAGCTAATCACTCACCCCACATTATAGGAGGATTATATAAAATAAAAAAAATAAAATAAAAAACAGCAAAACCAAACCAATATTAATCCTTGATAAGTAAGAATTCAAGAAGGCAAACACTATGAAAAATAACAATTTCAACTTGACATTCCATTTTTATAGAAATATAAAAGGCTAATTCCTCAAACATTCACTGCGTAAATATATAATCCTCATCCTTTTTTAGACACTTAGGGTTTATTCTGATTTACTGAACTGAGCTGAACTAAACTGAACTGATTGGAGCTGAACTGAACTGGTTAAGGCTGAACTGAATTGTTTATGAGATAAGAAAATTAGGAAGTGAACTGATTGGAGCTGAACTGAACTGGTTAAGGCTGAACTGAATTGTTTATGAGATAAGAAAATTAGGAAGTGAACTGAATTGAAATTAAGCTGAAGAGAACAGACTCTTATAAGACACCTTTTGTTTTCTTACTAATTATTCACTAATTAATGATTGGAGGAAGATTAAATATATTAGGCAAAATCATGTGCAAATAAAGCAAAGTCTATAACACACTATCACCGAAAAACAAGAAAATCCAAATAAATTTTAGTATTTTACAATAAAATAACACACTACAAGAAGAAGGCCCATTTTCGACGGAAAAATTCGGTCGGAAACACCTTGAAATCCGTCGGAAATAGGGTTTTTGACGGCATTCCATCGGAAAAGGTTGTCGGAAAAGCGGTTGTAGGAAAAACGAACTTTTCCGACGAAAATTCCGTCGGAAACACTATTCCGACGGAATTTTCCGTCGAAAAAATATTTTCAGGCACTACAATAATCTGTCAGAAAATTTCGACGGAATCAATTCGATTGGAAAATGCTTTTCTGAAATTTAAAAAAAATACGTCGGGCCACCACCAGCACGGCGTAGCACCACCTCCAACCACCAAAAAACCCAACATCAGACACCGACACTACCACCAGCCCCCTAACTCGTATCAACAGTCCCGAACAACCCCACCACCCACAACCACCAGATCTACCACCCCACCTAGGCAAACCACCACCGCCACCGCCGAAACCCCAAAAAAATAACAAAAAAAAAATTAAAATGAAAACTTGAAACTCGAAAGAAAAAATGAAAACATAACAAAAAAATGAAAACACAACGAAAAAAATTAACAAAAATGAAAACAGACCACCTCCACCACCCA
Source organism: Chenopodium quinoa (assembly GCF_001683475.1). Taxonomy (NCBI): domain Eukaryota; kingdom Viridiplantae; phylum Streptophyta; class Magnoliopsida; order Caryophyllales; family Amaranthaceae; genus Chenopodium; species Chenopodium quinoa. The sequence continues at coordinate 881,896 of NW_018745026.1, read as the reverse complement.
CCTAAAACCACCGCCAAAACCCAACATGAGACCACCGCCGAAATCCAACATCAGACAACCTCCGAAACCCGAAAAAATTAACAAAAAAAAATGAAAAAAATATATAATCCCAACACCCTAAACCCGAACTCCAACAGCCACCATAAGCACATATATTTGATCTAGTAAACTTTAAACCCAAAATAAAAAATGAAAACAGAACAAAAAAATTGAAATTCAGACCAAAAAACTTACCACAACGATTCAACCATGGTTAGTCTTGAAATTGTTATATAAGGCCAAATTCGACCATGAAAACGCTAGATCTAGCATTTCCATGGTCGAACTTGACCTTAAAACCATAACATGCCGGGAACTTGGTCAGGAAATACATCGGGGTGCTTCGTGGGCTAGCTTCGGAAATCAACAATGAAGGAGAGATAAAGAGAAGAGAGGGAGTAGCGAAGGAGATCGAGAAGAGAGGGAGTAGCAAGAGAGGATAGATACAGAGAGAAGGTAGATGAAGAAAGAAGAGAGAGAGAGGGTGTGCGGCTAGAGAGAGGATAGAGAGAAAGGAAACTGAAATGAGGGGAGTGTTTTTAGGGCTATTTATAAGAAATTTTTTTATTTTTTAAAATACAGAAATTACACCAAATGCCCCTGAGTTATTTTTTTATTCACCAATTACCCATCAAAACTTTTAAATCCACCAAATACTCATGAGTTTAAGAAAAATGTCGCCGAATACCCTTAATGACTAACGGCAGTTAACCGCCGTTAGTCATTAATGACTAATAAGCCATGTGGAAGCCTCTAATAGGTTGTTGTAATATTAGTTAATTAATTATTAAAAAAAACTTTAAAAAATTATATAAAAAAAAACCCCACCACCCAAGACCCACCCCACCCCAACGCCCCACCACCTGCCCCTACAAGACCGCGCCGGCGGCGGCCGCTAGATCCTACCCCTCCCCCTGCGCGCCGGTGGTCCCTATTCGCCCACGAGGCCTGCCCCCTACCCTCGACACCCCCCTCCCCTACCCCCAGCCCCTTCTCCCTCCGTTTCCACCCCTCCCCATCCCTCGAAAAACCCCCCTCCTTCACGGTCGGCATCCAAACCCCCCCTCCGGTGTCGGTGAACCTTTTTTACCTCACCCCCCGCCATCCCCACCCCCTTTCCCCCCTAAACCACCACCTAAAAAAACGAAAAACCCCAAAATCAAAACCCTAGATTTTGATTTAGGGTTTTTTCGATTAAGGGGTTTTTCGGTTTTTATGGGTGGTGGTTTAGGGTGGAAATAGGGTGGGTATGGTGGGGGTGGGGCAAAAAAGGTTCGTCGGCGTCGGGGAAGGGGTTTGGACGCCGACCGCGAAGGAGGTGGGGTTTTCGAGGGATGGGGAGGGGTTTAAGGGGAGGGGAATCAAAGGGAGAGGGGGCTTGGGGTAGGGGAGGGGGGTGTCGAGTTCGCCGGCGGATCGGGACCACGGGCGCCAGTTCTGGCTAGGGGTAGGGGGACCACCAGCGCCAGCAGCCGCTTGCAGGGGTTGCTTTGGTATTGGAGCTGGTGGCTGGGAGGGTGGGTTTATTTTTTTATAAATTAAGTAATTAATTGATTAATTATTTAAAAGAGAACCAATTGCAGCATGCCACGTGGCATAATTAACCTTAATAACTAATGGAATTAACCGTCGTTAGTCATTAAGGGCATTTGGTGACTTTTTTGTGAAACTCAAGTGTATACGGTGAATTTGAAAATTTGCATGGGTATATGATGAATAAAAAAATAACTCAGGGGAATTTTGTGAAATTTCCGTTTAAAATAAATAGTATCAGATGCCTTTTCGACGAAATTTCCGACGGGTTTAAATCCGTCGGAAATTATTTTATTTCTGACGGATTTTTCCGTTGGAATATACTTTCCTACGAAATTTCCGTCGGAACTGTTTGAAATCCGTCGGAATTGTTGTGATTTGCGACGGATTTTCGTGTCCGCCGGAATTCGGCCTACTTCTAGTAGTGACAATGACGAAAATAAAAGATTGTTAACATTCCACCATATTAGCGTATCAGATTGCAAATAATTATTGCAATTTTTATTATACTAGTCGTTGGAGCATGCGCGTTACGCGTGCCCCCCCCCCCCCCCCCGACGGCAAGATAAGCAATATTCGCTGAGCGTTTTGGCTATTGTGATATTCGTGGTGTTGTTAAAATATGAGATAATAAATATCTTGTACGCTTTCAAAGTTGTTAATAGTAGTAATAAAATCAAGTATGTCTTTTTTTTATCGGTGAAAAGCTGTACTGTGTGATAGTTGTTTGTCTAAAAATAGGAAACTGGTCAAAAACCGTTATGTGTCGTGACAAATCGGAATGTAAATTTAAAGATAGTAGAAGCGGTTGACGCACGTGTGTATGAACATTGTGCATATAATCATATCTATGTAAAGGAACTTTCTATTTTTATGTTGTTATAAAATGCAAGTACAACAATAGAATATGTAAGGATTTTGAACGGCTTTAGTGATGAAGTCATACAGTCATAGTTATTTACTATTTGAAGAATCTGTCATGATTACATTGATTGGTCAATTCATGTCCTTATATTGCGTGGTTTGTGGCGTTTTTGTTCCTGCGCTCTGTATGTCTTCTCCATTTTTTTTCTTCTTCTCTAAAATATCAATTCCAATTTCGTGGTAATGGGTAGCACCGATAGTACTGCGACTTCCGGGAAGGTTTTTTCACCACCAAGTTGGAGGCCTAATGAACGGAAATCTAAAAAAGAAAATGTTGCAAGATTTCGTTTGTATACCATTGAAATGAAGATGAAGATGGACCGTCATCTACAACTGCTTGAACAAGGAAATTCAAAGGTCGAGAACAACAAAGAAAGAGGGGAAACAAGTAATAAGAGAAGACGAGGCGTTGAGAGGAATGGCTGTGGAGAATGACCTGTTATTATTGTTGATTCAGAAAATGATGAAGGGGACAAAAAAGGCAAGGAGGGTGTTGGTGCAGAGGAGAAAAAAGAGGACGGTGAAGAAGAAGATGATAGTGAGGAAGACAAAGAGACTGATGAAAGTACTGAAAGTGATCTGAATTCTGACTCAGAAACTGAATCAAAGAAAGAAGGTGTTGCTGATTTAGATGAAGAAATGGAATCAAGTGGTGGTAGCTATAAAGAGGATGATGATGACAACATTGGTGCAGACTCTTCTTTTGGGAACAATGAAGAAGGAAATCCAAAGACACGTGAAGATTCTTCAATGTTTCGTATGAAGATTGTTGATTGATTGTATACTGTTCATGGTTAAGTGTTTTTTTGGGGTTCAATTGCACTACTGCTAGGGTATGAAGTCAAGGCTTGGTAGGACTGTTTTTTGGGTTGTTAGTTTTTGATATCAGATTATGCTGATGTATTTTGATGATTTTCATTGTTTGGGTATCCTTTTTGAATTGTTAGATGTAGATACGTAGTTAGCTTTTGGGAAGTTCATAATCAGTTTAATTAGTAAAGGATGATAGTAGGTTTTAATTATCTGAAATTAAGCTCTTGCTTTTGGTATAATGAATGGCTTAATTTGATTATATAATTTGTGTTTTGCGTGGTTGTATATTTATTATAGTATCCTGTTAATAAGTATGCTTTATAGAATTCCATAGATAATCTCTTTATATGTATCAAGAAATGTAATTGGATAATGACATAATGGAATTCACTTGAAAAATGTATGCTAACAAGGTTAAAATAAAGGTGAAACAAACACCTGTGAGTACTTGTTCCTATATACAAGTAGTCTCATATAGTGGACAAGACTGAGGAAGACCGTGAGAATGGTGAAGAGGACGAGATTGAGGAAGACCTTAAGAGTGATGAAGAGTTGGAGAGTGGTTCAATGTCTAACTGATGTACTGAAGACTACGTAGATTGTGTCCCAGGATCATATGGACTACTTGAATTAGGTAGTGGTCCTGATCTTGGCGACTATTCTGATGGTGATAATGGCAGTAGTTTTGATTCTTATTATGAAGTATATATATAATGCTTGAGTTTCTTCTGAAGGGTTTTTTTTGTACTTTTTGTCTATTGCTTATGAGTATAATTGGTTATGCTTTATTGTAAACCTGTAAAGGGTGTGCAATTTTTTCAGATTTATAAAGTTTTTTCCCTTTATTCCATGGTTTCACAGTTTTCTTAGTGAATTGGTTTATGTAGTGAGGGTACCTATAAGAATCTAAGTTCTATGTGTGTTTATGAGTGTGTGGAAAATTAATGTAATAGGCTGCAAGTATAAAGAATCTACAATAGTTCATGTTGTCCTGTTGTGCTTTGTTGAGTAAGGTTGATGTATTTTGTAATGATTGAGAATCTAAAGGTTGGAAGGAATTTGAGTGTAATTATAGTGTAGATAGGTTCACATGGATACAGTTGCAGTGGTTATTATATGGTGCTTGTGTTGGGGTAAAATTTGTATAAAATAGGTTATGTTTAATATGAATGGTAGTATTCATTCGTCTGCTATGGTATGTTTACAGAGGTTTGTTTTACAGTTCAGTTTTGCTATTATTCCACGTTTCCCTTATAAAACTAAACATGTCTTGCTGTTAACTTAGGCAAACAATAATGTTCTATTGAAATGGATTTTATGCATTGAAGAAGAGCATCAGGCATCAGCGGTATGTGGTGTTATTTGTTGTATAATGTTATAGCTATTCTATTGTGTTGATTCTTACACGACTGTGTTGTTGTCTATGTATATTTAGGCAATTCCTGGTTGATTTTATCATGTTCTTGCTAATGAAGGTGAAGAATGCAAAGTATTTCGTGGTATGGAAGGTCTATCATGGAAGATCACTATTGTTAGATTTACTAATGCTAACGGAATTATTGGTATGCGTATGGGCAGGGGGTGAGGAAACTTTATATCAGATAATGATATTGTGGTTGGAGATACGTTAATAATGTACTTCAAAGGACATGGTATATGGCATACCAGAATATTTGCTCATCATGGTCATGAAAAAACGCATGCACATGAATTAATAACCAGAGCTGTTATACCTGACAGAATGCTCCCATTGAGAAATTTAGATCTTGATGCTCATTTGTCTTTAATGCAGCAAAGATGTTCGTATCCATCGTTTAAGTATAAATTTCGTGCTCCATATCTTAGGGAAGGAAGTCTTGTATGTGATTTTTTTTCTCTTCTTTCCTTTAAATGCAGAGTTGTATGAGTTTTTAATGTGGCTTACTTTTTTGTAAATGATGTTTTGTGCAGATTGTCCCTGTGTCCTTTGCAAGTATTTATCTTCAATAGATGCCACCTTGCAGTGTTGTTTTGATACGGCACAAACTTAAGCAATGGTGTGCAGAACTACATATAGCCAAGCAAAGGAATGTAATTGTTGGTTGCTCGTTAAGAAATGGTGTTCAAATGTTGTATGAGGATCAGTGTATTATTAGTGGTGTAAGAACGTTAGTGGTTTATCGTGAAGGATATCCTCCTTTATTTGAATTTCTTCTTGCACCAAATTAAGTTTGGCTGGTTAATTAGCTTGTAATACAGATATTGTAGGTATAATAAAATGTAGCTGATAAATGTTGTTTTTATGTACTACTGTGGTGCATTTATGGTATGTAATAGGTCATTAGGTTTCGATTGTGACTGAACTCTTATATAAAGCACCAGTTAGTTTATTAAGCCTGGTAGGTTTTGGCTATTGTATTGCACCAGCTAATTAAGATTGTTTTCTGAAGCAATAAATGTTTTATTGTTATAGGGAGCAAGTATATAACAATTTATGCCTTATGTCATTAGAAAGGGTATGCATTGAGAGCATTATAAGTTCTTGTAGTTATTAGTAAATATGCATGTAAAATATTTGCGAGCGTATAAGTATAGTAGTTTCAGATTTAAAGATGGTTCATGCAAAAAAAAGCATAATACACCTTAAGCTGAGACAGACTGATTTTATGTCCTGCAGAGGAGTCAAAGTTTCCTTGCTGCATTGTTTGCTTGGTCGGGCTGTTTGATACCCTTGTTTTTGCACGAACCTGAATTCATAAATTCAAGGTTACTACTTTACTAAAGGGACCATGGACAGTATGAGTAGTAACACTGTTTCTTATAAACAGGAATAAAGCATGCAGCTTTCCTTTTTTTTTTTTTTTAAAAAAAAAAAATCTTCAAGTAAAAATCTAAGAAGTGTAAAAATCTGATAAGTGTTTAGATGTGAATAAGGGAAGGACTTAATTTTGCAAAGGCTTTACTTGTATTGTAGAGTATATTCTGCAACATTGAAAGACAATCTACTAACTTTAATTCTAAACTCAAAGTAGCAAGTTATAAGAACATACTTCATATATTATAGATAAGTATCCTAATTTAAGGATACAAGATGTTACATCATAGGTAGATTACCACTTCTATGTGCATGCCAAAAGTTTCCAGTTCTACTACAGTACTTTCCCCTAGATATTATTCTAGAGCAGACACTGCTGCATATTTCTAGCACTATATACAATACTTGATGTTTATAGGGAACATAAGATGCCCAAAATGTTCCTTCTAAACATTCAAAAGATACTTCAGATTACGCAAGGCATACGTAATAATAGTTTACTACCACCACTTTAATAGCAAAAGCTAGTGTACTCTAAGATTTTTTATGCTGCCTTTGTTTATGGTCTATCAAGGAGGCTTCAAGCTGTTTCTTTGTCTTCTGGACTGTCTTTCTCTGAAATGTCTTTGAATAGGGATGTTTTGAGTTTCTTCCTCGGACCCTGATCTTCATCATCTGATTCCATAATTTCACCAACAGCCATTGGCCGTTTGTTCTTGACATTGTTGCGTGTGCGAGCGAGCTTGTTCCATGTAGGGAGTTCAGCAATTGGTGCTGCTGATTCTGAAATGGTAATCCCTTTTCTTGATTGATGTACTGGAATATCGAAAGAATCTACATTGAATGCTTCAGAAGCTACTTGAATTCATGAAACTGAGCAATTTCAGCAAGGACCTCATCACTTGCCTCTGTGTTGTCCTGACTGTAATCAACAGTTAGCTCTGGGTCAGAAATAGTGAGTCCTTTGCCATGAGCCTTAGTGCAGGCAGAAGCTGGACTCTCTTGCATCAGTGGTCGATTTGTTGTGTATTTCTTATCCGTTTCGAAAGCAGGCTATTCTTTGTTAAGCTGCGAAGACGATGAGCCTAGAACCTGGCCTTGTGGTTCTGCATCTTCTACCTCAACAGTCTATAGAGTCCATAAGAGAACGCTATTCCTAGCTAACTCCAAAGTGGGAGTTACCTGAATGAAGAAAGGCTTTGTTGCTAGTATTGCTTGGACAACCTTAAAAGCTTCGAAATTCCCCTAAGACAGCAAAAAGTATCATTTAAGTATTATAGATGCTATGAGTAATCTATACATTATTTAATGTAATGATTGAAACATGAACTTAAAAAATGTATATCTTTCATAAGCAATTGTAACAAACACTTAAGGTTTTGTATGATACAGATAAGCGTATTAAATGTGAAATGTATACCGTATCTACTTATGTTATCATATATAAGTGTAGACACATTTGAGTGTGTAGAACTTGTAAAAAGGCACAGATGGTTGCAGTAGCAGAATTTCTTACAGTGGCTTTGATATTCCAGATTTATGTTGCTGTCCTTCGGAAATGCTTTTCCGTATCATCGCTGAAAGTTGTAAATGACATTGTGCCGGTGTCATCAACAGCTTCAAACTTGAATGTAACTCTGCAGATGTGGACACAAAAATGAAGTGAATTCGTGTATTATATTTTACTGTAAGGGAAGTAATGCGAGGCTAAGTGGTAACACTATACTTGTGTACAGCTACAGTGTCTCCTTTCTTGCAAGAAATGCAGGGAAAGCGAGTCCCAAGTGCCAGATGTGTCCGTTTTCCACAACCAAGGCAACTTATATAGGCATTCACTCTTTGTAGATCAGCTTTTGGTATTATAACCTTGATCCAAGCAATTTCATCTGGAGTTGCATTAGTTGCCTGAATTAATATAAGCAATCACATATTAGATAGCACTTAACATCAATACTCTAATAGAATAATATGCATTGTAAAGAAAAAAAGTAAAATTAGCAATGACTTTAAAAAGGTTTAACCTTTTTTCTCCTTAGTTCAGCTATTGTCACGACTTTCTTATCTGTGCTTGGATATCTCACGTTCAGAATTCTCTCCTGTCTGTCTAGCAATACATGCTGATATAATTTACACCTGAAACGGAAAAATGGGTTCAATTAGGTGGTGATTTAATTGTGTCTTAATTCTACACTTATAATAAATAAAACACAGTAAGTACCATTCTCGAAGCATATCTGCCCTTGCTCCCTTAAGATTCATGATTATTCTAGTTGACATTGTTGTATTCAAAGTGAATCCTGTAAACAAGCAGTTAAGTAATCCAATATTTTATAGGCAATGGTAATTTTGATATGTGCACTAATGCTACTAACTTCACCTCTTGTGTGACGGGTTTTAAGTGCAGTAAATCCAACAACATTGAATTTTTCAGCCCAGTTGTTCATAGCATCACAAGGTTTCCTAGTAAGATCGTTCCATGTAGAGATTGTCATAGCATGTTCTTGGCTGGTTGGTAGTATACTGAATGTTATAAGTTATCTAAGACAATCTACTATGATAAGGGGTCAAATGCAGACTATCTTATATAACTGTAAATTTACCTAGTGTCAGTGATAGATACTTCTCGAACTGGACTGTCTCAACCTCTTGCATTAGGTATCATCCTTGGCACTTCTTCAACAAAGAGAACTACACCAACTATATCTAATTTTGGCAAAGGAACATTAGTAAATATCATGGAAAGTAGACAAGTTTGTAAGCTGGGAATCAAAGTATGAATGTGCATTAAATATGTAAAATCTAAGATACCATATCTTCCATTTGGATCAGGTGATCTTGGAATAGTTGACAGAGGCTAATACTTCGGTTTGATTGGACCGCTCTCAGGATTTAAACGCTGAATAATAGTCTGGTGGGTCATCTGGTATGGAAGTTCTTCCAAGTTGAATTTATATTGATCATCTACAGCTGTTATAGGAGCCTTAGAAATTTCGTATTGACTAGATGGCTTGAGAACCTCTTCATATGCTTCGATTTGATCTCCAAATAAAGCACATCGCATTTTGTTTTTCTGGTTAAATAGATACGACAGAAATCAGTGTTAGGGTTATGTCATAAAGATACATAGAGGTGGCAAAGTACAAGAAACACAGTCTATTATTTGTACTGGTAAACACATAACACATAAGACATAGCTGAAAATGTACAATTGTTATACATCTTTATGGTAATCAGGTTTTATATACTTATGTATATTAAAATTTGTACTATTTCAGTCAAAGAAAGCAGTCTGCATGATATTCTATATCTAGTAGAAGGTTGAATGCATTATATTTGAATTTCAGCTGATTTTATATTTTTTACAAGAACGAACATATAGCAAAGTATAATCAACTTTTCGTCCTCTAAGATGATAGTTTAAAATATCACACCAGGTTTTTTAGGGGAAGGTTGAGCTCTTCCCTTTTCAGCGACTATGACTTTCACCTTGTAGTCCTTACTTTGAGTAGTTAGCTCGTCTAAGTATACTGGTTCCAACTTCATTTTTGGAGGTGTGTTCATGGTCTACAATACATGATATACAAAATAGTAAGTATAGATAAATAAGATATTAATATAATGTACATATAGATCTAGAAGTAAGCTATGCTGGACTTCAAGAGTTGAAAGCTGTAAAAAGTAAACCAGTGCATGTAAAAATTATAAGAAGACGATAATAGACAATGATATGTCTTATAATGAGCAAATTTAGAAGGTTGTTCTGACATTCATTAATTTTGTTTTTTTTAAAAAAAAAGTATATACATTTTAGCAACAGTCTATAAGGCTAATGAAAGCAAAAGTGTATCTTGTTTCAGAAATTAGTGCAAGTATAAAAGGTAAGCCTCAAGATGTACATGCAGTTAAAGCAAATAAGGTATCGTTAATTACAGATGTTGAATAAAACAGAGTTGCCACTACTACAAAAAAGGGAATAAAGAACGGTTAAAATTGGCCTTATAGAACGCCTCAGAGGCGTTCTTCTGCTAAGCGATGTGTAAAGTTTACAGAATGGATACAAGAGGCGTTCTATATGCAAGGATAAATAGAACGGATACAGGAGGCATTCTATATCCAAGAGATAACCGTTCTCTATCCTATTTTATAACAGAGGTTGCATATATATGCTAATCAACACCATTAATTAATAAATCAAATCAAATAGAATTGAAATGGTAAAAGTCAAATATCAAATTAAAAATATATTTTATTACGAAGTATCCTTTATATTCAAATACATAGTAATTACATCTCAACTCTTTATTTTGATACAATTCTATACCAACTTAATAATTATCAATGTGCTAAACTGCTAACAACTTTAAAAGTGCAACCATGAAATTCGAACCACCTCCACCTTAATAATCCAATTCAACCGATTCAACCGCAACGGAGCTTCAAAAACCAGAACCACCAGCAGCGCTTCCCCCAAATTGAAGCATTAGCAACGCCTCCACCAACCTCGACCATTGCAACATCTGATCTCCACCAACATCGAGCACCGCAACGTCTCCAATAACCTCAACACCGCAGCACCTCCAGCAATAGTGCACGCCAATAGTGAAGCCGCACCAAACACCCACAAATCAAAGATGAAAAATCAGAAATTATAATTCAAATCATAACATAAAAATCAATTAATGAAAGTTATAGACCTAAAATTAATAATTTAGAATTAAAATACACTTCATAATTCGCACACCTCTAACCACCTTAAACGATCCACCAATCAATTCAATCTCAGCCACCACCTACCTTGAAACAAAGCACCGTACTGCATCAAGACCCATACTGCATAAACAGAGCAAAATCGAGATTTTAATCGGAGTTGGGGTTGGAAACAAAGCGATACAGCGAATAGGATAGTTGTTAATATAGGAAGAAGATGACGGAGAAGAGGGTAATCGGACCTCAGCCGGAGTTACTAGGATCGGACTTTGAGGGATGAAGGTAGAAGATGAGAAAGAAGTAAGGGTTTCAAAGGAGGGAAGAAGTTCTTGAGAGGATGAGGAAACGGATTACGGCTATCTTAATTAAGAGGAAGGAGGAGTTAGGGTTAGAATTTTGGGCCTCTTGATAGGTTAGATTTTTATTTTTATTTTATTCTTAAAAAATAATGTTAAACATATAGAACGGTTAACTAGGAGGGGCGATCTATATTGTAAGTGTTAAATTTAGATGTATCAAATAGAACGGTTAACTAAGAAATTCGTTCCCTATATAATAAAATCACAATTTAATAAAATAAAAAAAAATCAAATAGAACGGTTAATTAAGACAGGCGTTCTATATAAACATGGAGAACGCATATCTAAGTTAACCGTTCTATATCTTGCGTTTCTTATTCTAGTTTTTGTACTAGTGTGCAAAGCATACACACAACATCAAAAAAAAAAAAAAAAAAGAAAATCGTGGCTTTATTAAGATAGATTTTCATGCACTGATATTTAGTTTAATCTTTGAATAACAGTAACAGTAACAACTGTTAACATGAAAGCAGCACAAAGATTTTCCATAAAAGGAGAAAAATATACCATGACTAAGAATGATAAGGCAGGGAATAAAAAGATTTGCTCCAAAAAGTGAGAACTTCTTTAGTATTTATAGCTAAAGCAGGGGAAGAAGTTAACCTACCTTCTCCCACGAATTAACGGCTAAGATTAAGAAGCTACTGTTGGTTAAGCTGGTTGGGTACAGCTAGAAAGCATAATGTTATTGCTAAGTACAATTTTTTCTTATTTATTAAGTAAAAAGGGAATACTTATTATGGCTAAGATAATTTTCAAGTACTTGTAATGTAAAATTTTCGATTTATTTGTGGTTAAAGTGAAAGAGGAGTACAGCTGTGTACTATTCTAAAACAAGTTGTTTTATGAATAGTAAAGTTGACTTGTACTTGCTACTTACTTTATAATATAATACAAAGTGTATTCCAATTTTGAAATAAGGTAATTTTTCATGCCTTCTTAGTACTTTTGTTGTGGGCTAGAGTCAACTAAGCCCATTTATATTTTATTAAAGATACCAAAGAACTCTAAGATCAAAACAAGCTATTAGAACTATAAGTAAGAAACTAAATATAACACGACATATTAAACACATTCTTCGAAATGGTAACTAATTATTTGTTGTTTTATTTTGTTAAAAATGAGAATAAAATGTGTGACTCGGAAAATGCATTCTAATTTTACTAATTATACACAACATCTATAGTAAAATAGTTGTTAAACTAATAATATATGGTTTATAACTGCTTTACCTTACAAATCATGAAAGTATACAACCCAACTTCAGACTGTAGCATACACCTCACCCATGAAAAGCTAACTCGGTGAAGCATATAGCAGTAAGTATAACCTGAGTTTAAGAAACAGAGTAATTTAAGTAAAAGCTTGAAGACTGTATCATTTAAAGGCACTACATAATTACAAGCAAGATTGTGAAAATAGAACAATGCTTGACATGTATAGCAAGTTGTCTTGATTACTGTGGTACATCAGTATGTAAGTACATTCGCTGCTTAGACCATACTAAGTATAACATATTAATGCAAAATAAGCACAAGAAGTATACTGTCTTAGCTATTCAATAAAAGGAAGATGGGCAACTTACACTGTCTTGCTAGCAAGGGGATCCAAAAATATGATGGAAACAAATCGACATTGTTGAACAAATTTGGAGTTGCTGCATTTTCAAAATATATGCAATCTGTTAGAGTTTTTCATATTAAATTCTAAATCTATAGTACTGTAAAAGAGGGGAATGCAAAAAAAATATTTGTAAAAAAGGAAAAACTTAAAACATTCTGCAATATGTTAGAGCTAAACAACCCACAAATTGAGGAACTACTACAAATCAACTATACAATAATTAACATACTAATTCATTCAATTCACTCATTAATTCACCAAACCCATTTGAACTAATCACCAAATTTGACATAATAAGGAGAGGAGAATATGTACTTGTAAAAAAGCAGTAAACATTCTGTAGGCGTCGTTCGAATTGCGCCTACGTAAAAGCATGTGGTGAATATGCTTGGCAATCATAGGAAGTGGGAATTGACATATACGATTAGGGACAAGGAAAGTAGGGAGCCACCAACAAGTTTTTAAGGAACTTGTAAACCGTTCACGGATCATAAAAGGCAACCACGAATAAAGGGACAACGAAGGCAACAACGATTGACCCGTGAAGGTTACACCCCATTCATAATCCATGAGATTACTAATTCCATATGGTTCGGAACCACGAAAGGAGGATCAAGGATGATGGTACTAAGTGAGTCATGGAGTCACATTCGCCCGTATTGGCCTCTACTCGATTCTTATAGTGAAAAGTGATTCCTGCGATCTCAAAGGCATACAAACAAAAATTCAATTTGCTCCAAACTATTATTAAGTTAAATTGGTTGAATATTAATGCAACACATAATTCTAAAATATCGTGATCACTTCAATTAAGCAACAAGATTAAAAAGGAACCTAAACCGGTCGTCCAAATTATCTTATTACGCGTGATTTTCAATTACATATTTCCTTTAACATGCAATATGGTGATCATAAAAAATAATATAATAAAAACAACATTAATATTGGAAGCAATTTAACAATAATAGTGTTAGTCAAATCAAATAATAATAATAACCTAATCATGATACTAGAAACAAGAATAATAAGAGTAATTAAGTGATTAATTACTCACTTTCCGCGTTTCCTTGAATTGCTACATCATGAATAAACTGTTAGTAACTTCAATAAAAAATATAAATCAAATGAAAATTAAATTAAATAAATGTAGATTTGATTTGGTCCAAACCCTCAGTTATTTATACCTTTCACGCCTTTGATTTAAGTATAGAACTTTGGGTTAAGTATGAACTCCCTGGAGTGCTTAAGGGAAGTATTTTGGAAGAATAGGGAGGTTAGTGTTTAGGCTTAAAGAAGGAGAAGAGAATGATATGATGATCAAGCTTGTTGATGATTCCAAAAAAGGGGGAGATATGACGTCTATTTATAGAGAATAAAGAGGGTCGAAGAATCAAGAAAAGATAAGAATTCGAATCGGATAAAACTCTTGCGATAGACAGCAGTTTTTGCGGTTTTTGTTTTTATCATATCTTTTGATACAGAAATCGGAATAAGATGATTAAGATATCGTTAGAAAGATATTGAAGTCTACTTTCTAACCCAATTAGAATCAGATTTAAATAATTTTTATAATAAAATATATGGCCGAAATAGTGAGACGGTGTCAGTTTTGGATAGAGTTTGACATTTTATTCATATATTTTCCGTTATAGCTTGGAATTGATATTATAATATATCATTGGAAAGATAATTTCAAGGGCTATCCAACCATATAAAATTTGGATAAAAAATATGAGTCACAAAAATAATATCTGTCTATCTTTGAACGTCTTTTAATTCAAATAGAATTAGGACTTAAAAAAAAAAGGAGTTTTATTCAATTTCAAACTCTTTAATCTTATCTTTTCAAAACGGATAATTAAGATCTTTTAGAAACTTATAGAAGCTTCCAATTAATCCTAATTGGTTTAGGAATGAGATTAAATAATTTTGACCCTCTACATGATCATTGGGTCGTAGGTAAGGTGGGCTTAGGTTCGGTTTGGGCTCAGTTTAATATTTTGGCCATAACTTATTCGTTATAACGGATTTGGGCTTATAATATATCGTTGGAAAGCTCTTTTAAAGCCCCATACAACTATTTAATCATTGGACCCAGATTATGGACCAAAATAACTGGATTAAACGTTTTTATAAAAAGGACACGAAATGAATGATTTTAATGGACACGAAATGAATTATTTTGGGTTTAAAGGCACGAAAAGAGGAAAGTAAGTTATGGTTTGGGGAAATGGGATAGAAGTTGGGTTGGTTTATGAAATGGAAATATGGATTTAAGCACTCCAAGATTAAATACTCAACCCGACCAATAATGGCGGTGAAAGGTTGTTCATCATCGGGTTTGGTTTGGGGAGACATTTTTAGGTGTCTACACATTCATACAAGCACAGGCAAAAAAGAGGGGAAAAAAAGGGAAAAAATCTACATAACAAATTCAAGGAAGCTAAAAGCAAAAAACTTAATTGTTAACATCTAAAACACCCATATAAGTAATAATCAAGTTCATTGTCTATCGTGTTTGAAGAAAAGAATAATGTGCTGCCAATTGCTCTAATGTAAGTATAAATGTATTGTATAAGGTATAGCATCATAAGGTAAGAAGTTATACCAAACTGCGGGAAAGGAAATACAGGTTGAGTAGTACTAAATCTAATAACTAACTATATAGCTACATAAAAGAAAAGACCGGCCTACCTATAAAGGTTCATTAACAGCATCCTAGATCGTTTTGTAGTTGCCTTCAGCAACGGAGCAAATTAGTCATATTGCTGAACCTTCCTTTCAGATTATGCCTACTAGATATAAAAGTTCAAAAGACACCACATTCTTTACTGTGTTTGCAGAACACTGAGCTGTACTGCCTGTTGTAAAGACACGAACATCTTTTGCTTTCTTGGCTCGTGATAGTGCAACATAAAGTTGCCCATGGGAGAAACATGGTTGTGGAAGATAAATGGATACTTGACTTAGAGTCTGTCCTTGTGACTTATTAATTGTCATTGCAAAACTTAACTTTATAGGGAACTGCTTGGGGTACTTGTTCTTACAGCTGAGCTTTATGCCATTCTTCCGCATACATGGGCATTCAGGATTCAATATACCACAAGGACCATGCATCATATGGGCCAATACAATTCTTCTCAAGGTAAGATTAGTTTCAGCAGGTATTTCAACACAAACAAATCTGTCATAGTCAGCAGGGGATTTCAGCTTGTACTCAGGTTTTAAAACAATTAAAAAAAATGAGCATGCGGCAAACCTCTTTTTTGGAACTCGACAACATATACCATCGCAGCGACTTCCCCAAATACTTTCTTTTCTATAATTTCCTTTTTCAGCGCAAGCAACTTCGCTTTAAAAATTCTAGCAACTAAGTCTGGCCTATCTTGGGCTGTCTCTCCAGTTGTTAGCTCGGCCTTGATTTAAGGCCAATTAGCATTACATGTAATCATTACAAAAAGATCTGGTTTACCAAACCGTTGTACTAAAGCCATAGCATTTAAGTACCTCTTCTTCATATCCCGAGGACCACCAATATAGGTAGGAGGCAATATAACTCTCCGACCAACATTATGACCAAGAGTTTCTCCAGAATCTAGTGAATCCAATATACCTTTATACAAATCAGCCCTTATTGTTTCCTGGTTGTTTCTGAAGTAATCAAGCCTGGTATTTTCAATCTTTACATACATATCTACTATGTACTGCTGAAAGCATCTACCTGCTCGTAGCAGCATGTTGTTTGGTCGGATTTACAGCTTGTATGCATAGTATTCCCTAGCAGAAATGAACTTGTCTGCTTAGTATTTTTCCTCTTTGAACATGTACTTAAAAATTGGGAAAAAGAGTTAAAAAAAAAACAACAATATGAAGCCCATATTACAAACATGCAACAAGACATAAGAAATTGTTTTAAAAACCTTTTAAAAAGTAGAACCAAGCTCATGCTTTATAAATGAAGTAAGACTTATAAAACCTAAAATACTTATGGGCTTCTTCCTGACTTAATAAATCTTCTGCAGTATGCACAGCGCACAACATTATAGGATCTGGAATCGAATCAGCTGTTCTCCTACTTGGATGAGAATTTTTTTTAAGGCCTTGAGTCCAGCCACATCCTCCTCGAGGAAATAACAACGGATACTGAAGAGGATCATAGAAACCATAACTATGATAAATTCGGTGAGACTCATCAGATCTTCTAGTGACTAATATATGAGGGCCTAAGCTTTCGCTTGATGAATAGTTTTCTGGCCAGATTACAGCAACATCATCAACAGCAGGAGCATTATAAATGCGCTGATCAAGCACTGAACTTCGATTAAGAACAATTTGTGTATCTGCATCAATAACCCTGTCTCGTAAAGATCGAAAGAAGATAGCATACGGGTTTTTTCAGATACCTGCATAAAAATGCTGGCCACATCTTCTCTTATTTGAGGAAAACAGCCAACTCTATTTTCTGCTTCATGTTGACCATCATAGAAGTATAATTGCAGATACTTAGGGCTGCTATCATCGGGCAATAAATCCGGCACAAAATGATACATTTGGCCGTGCAGCTTGAATAAATAAATCCCTTTGTAAGTGCTTGCATAATAATGGCCCCCTAATGAACTAAATGCAAACAAATTGTTGTACAATCTAGCATACTTTCGAAAATGCACAACACCTTCATCCTTTGAAGTAAACAAGTAAACAAGCTCATGAGGATAATCAGTTGCAGCTATCATAATGTCTCCATTGCCACAACAGAAATGCAAGGATTCAAACATAAATTTCTTCGCACCACATTTGTCACAAAAAAACAGGCATAGAAAGTCTGAAAGGCTGCACTGGAAGCTGCCGATCTATAGCAGCACCAAGGATATCTTACAGGAACACAGGGAAAGACATGCACATAGGTTAATTGATATCAAACACAGTAATAAACAACACAAGGTACATAATAAGTATACCTATTTACCTTGTATATGAGTTTGTTTAGTCTTCTTTTTAGAAGGTACAGGTACTGTTGGGTCTGCTCCACTACATGGAACAAAGATCATCTTACTATGGCATCTGCACGATAATGAAGCAGAACAAGTATTGTCCTAGTATGGCATCTGACCTAATTATTGAAATTATAATACATGCATCACAGCACTGATGAGCATAAAGATTCCTACTTCAATTAATACAGCGTACCTATGTAGCTGTGACATACTAAGTTCTTGTATACATTTTTGTCGTTTTGAAGTAGAACTTTGTCGAGAGCGCTTAGCAGCACACCGAGTGTCTGGTAAAGATGGACTGGAAATATACGACAAGTCAATTTTATCACAAGCACAATAATGGCAATCCTAAATGGTCTAACATCTGATGAAACTATATACCTAGCAAACACTGACTGCGATGTTCTGTGTGCTGCCCTATTCAATCTACTACAGCTGTTCCGAGATAAGCGAGGAATGCCATAACGACAATCTAACACACAGTATACAGCAGTTACTATATGGTAGAAATGATACACTAACACAGATTTATCAACTAAGATAAAGAGAAACTAAGTTCAGCTAGGGCAATACCCATTTCCACCAATATAGAGCAGTTTTGAAGAATTGGAACCTAATAGAATTTCTGAAAACCTTCTGTTGATTACATCTGTAATACTCGTAAAAACAAGTAACCATTAATTGCAGGAAAATAACAAACAAAACAACCCTCTGTAAAATAGTACATAAAAACAGAAACAACAACCTTTACATACTAAATTAGGTTACACCAAAAAAAAAAAAAGCAAAAAATCATGCAACAGAGATGATAATCAAAGAAAGTACATTAAGGCAGAAAGAAAAGTAATTTACACACTAAAATAGAAACACAGAAAACCGATATTCATTCAAATGAAGCCATAATAGCAGTACAGTCAAGGTAGGAACATCATTACAACACAAGGACTAAACTACAGGATTTTAGCAACATGACAGCAACTATTACATCTATTACTAATTGACAAAAGCTGCCTAATTAATTTACTATATCCCAACCAAAGGATTAACAGTTGCTTACATACCCTCAATCACCTTAATCCAAAAGATAGTTAGGCATACTAAAAACAGTTATTCAATCCTAGCACATTTATAGACAGCTTCTAAATCCGACAGACCAAGAACAAGATTGTCAGGAATCTGCACTCCCACACCACTGGTAGATGGCTCACTGCTATTAATCCTACGCTTAGCTGGAAGATTTGGTGGGAGAACTAAAACTGGAATTTGATTTGCTTCATCAGTTGGCGTCACACATGCGTCATTTCCTAATCCATTAACAGAATCAGCTTGCTTTGAATTGCTCTCTAAGCATTCAAGATGACCCTTCAAAATCAGATACTTCTCCCTTAGCAAAGAACATTCCCCACTAATCTTTGCCGCAGAACCGTAGTAAGCATCCACTATTTCGAGATTGCAAACAGAAGCTACAAAGAAACATTCTTTCTTTGCAACTCGCTGCTCAGCAATGTGCACTTCAAGACAGGGGTCACTAAAAATGCATTCCATAGAAATACTATTACGAGGGCAGGTGACCATTAACCAAGACATATAGCCATGTCCTTCTAATCTAGTGGTTTCAATGCCAGTCACAGAAACGCCAGTCTTCCTAACTAAAACTCCCAAAACCTGTGCAAAATCCAACGAAACATGAACATCATGAAACGATGCATCCTCCCTTGTACTGCATTCTGCACGTATGCGACTTAAATCTTCTCTGTCCTGCACTAACTCATCACATCTATTCTTAAACAAATTCACACACAATCGATACATCTTAATGCGCTCATAAGTGAAATCAGACACGCGCACACTAAACCGACACATCAATCTCTTCACAGCTTTGTGGGCCGCTCTTTCACGAGACTCTTCAACTGAACTGGCATCTCCACAATAGAAAATAAACTTTGTACGAGAGTTTGGCTTATTAACCTGCACAAAGACATTATTCTTATCAACATCTATAAATCCATACACCGGTGATGGAAACAACAACCAAGCAATAACCTTTTCCAAAAGAGGCTGAAAAGGAACAAAAACTCTATTTGACCATCTAGCCATAACCTGCAATGGCAAAAACGATATTCAGCCCAAAATTTTTTGAATTGTAGCTTTTCTTTTCTTATCAGATTTCTTATTAGTGGAATTAAATTATATTTTTACAGTCCAGTGTTCGTAGGGTTTAGTGGCCTTGTTTACCATTGCTAAACACTCACTCATACTCCATCTTTAGTTAAAATTAAAGACCAATGCCATCTTAAAACAACCAGACATATATTTCTTTTCCTCTATATACGATAGTTAACAGGTACTGCTTTCACTAAAATCACACATGAAACAGACTACATAAACACTTGATTAATAAATCAAAAATTGTTATATGCAGCTAAGCTACCAGTAAAGCACCACATAGAACACATGGTCCTAACAATACAACATCAAATACATAAAAGAAAGCAAAAGAAGTACCTGAACAAATGTCCAACAACAACACCACAAACAATGATATCACTGAACCTGTAACCCCAAAAAAGAACTAAAATAAGAACATGCAAATAAATCAATTTATTTGTTGATATTCCTATTACCACAACAATTAAACCTATCTACTTATTATATTCATATCCACACATTGTATAATTGTATATTCAATATTAGTCATTATATCACATTACATATAATAATCTGTTAGTAAGTTAAGGTTCAATTTGCTAGAACAATCCGAACCAAAGCGCATATGGAGAAATTAAGACTGTACTATAAGTATTGTAATATCATCTACAGCAAAGCACCACCTTTGACATAAACTACTGTGCACAGGAAAAAACTCAAATCATCCACCACCAAAAAGAAACTGTTACTAGGCACGGATCGCTTGCCATGTCCAAAAAAATAGACACCCTCAAGCTATTTATATACACTTTAGCGAACAAGCACACCGACATCAATAACCCTAGAAAATGCAGAGTAAGGCATTCCAATGCAAGGAAAAGGAACAGTAATTATACTCCCAACCTAGATAACAAAAAGAGCAAGAAAACATGGGATTTGTTAAACATCGCCCGCGTTTTTCTACATAAAGCCCACATTTTTTAAAAATGTTGACATTATTGCCCTTGTTTTAATTTTTACCGAAAATAAAATTTTTCACTCATAAAAAATGTGGAGCAGGACTGGATCGCCGAGTGAAACCGAAGAGCCCTCAACGTCGGGTAGATGCACCGGAGAGACGCCGTTGACGCCGGAAAAGGAGGTACGAAGCCATCTAAAACCACGAATTGGCGGCTGGCGTCCTGCCGGGACGCCGTGACCGTAGTGGTGGCGCCTAGCCAGGACGCCGCCACCGTGGCTCTGGCGCCTGGCCAGGACGCCGCCACCGTGGCCGTGGCGTCTGGCCAAGACGCCGCCGCCACGGTGGCGGCGTCCTGGCCAGGCGCCACCGCCACGGTGGCGGCGTCCTGGCTAGACGCCACCACTACGGTCGCGGCGTCCTGGCTAGGCGCCACCACTATTTTTTTTTTTTTTTTTTTTTAATTTAATTTAAAATTTGTTTATTTTTTTTTTTTTGTGTTACAATTTTTTTCTTTTTTTTTTTGGTTTTTTTTTTTGTTTTGTTTTTAATTGTTTTAATTTGTTTTTGTTTTTAATTTATTTATTTTTTATTTTTTTTTTTACAATTTTTTTCGTTTTATGTTTTTTTTTTTGTTTTTATTTTTTTGGTTTATTTTTATTTATTTAATCTAAAGTTTTGTTTATGTTTTTTATTTTTGTGTTTTGTTTTTTTTTTTTTTTTAATACTTTTTGTTTATTTCTTTGTTTGTTGTTTATAATTTATTATTGTTTTTGCTTTTGTGCTAATGTTGTGTCAAATGTATTAATTTAATCTACTCTTATGTGATTATATTTATATGTTATTGTTGCAGGATTATGGTGGAGACGGAAATGATTATAGTGGGATTTTTGTACACGATGGTCTGTTCGAAGATGCTCAACAAGCGGTTGATTGGGCGAAACAGGTTGCAATTAGATCAGGTTTTTGTTTAGTAGTAGCAACTCATAAATCTCAACGGGATGGTAGAATGGATCGCATTTTGAGATGCGACCGTTATCGCAAAAGGGAGGAACGAGATTTCAGTCAAGCGATTCGGTTTGATACAAAGCGGAAAGGTTGTGGGTGTCAGTTCAGAGTAAAGGTTCGACAACAGCAAAGGGGTGACGGTTGGGAAGTGAAGAGTTACGGTAAATGGGGGTATCACAACCATGAGATGATCGCATATGAAGTGGGTCATCGACAGTTAAGTGGCCTAAGTCCTGCTGCGAAACTAATTGTAAAAGAAATGAGTGATGCTCAAGTGAAGCCTGCTAAAATATTAGCATCTGTGTTGGAGAAATTTCCTGAAGACCAGCCAAACCGAAGACACATCTACAACGTCAGACATAAATTGAGGTTTGAACGGTCAGAGGGAAGGAACCCTATACAGCAGCTTCTACACCAGGCACAAGCACGTGGTTACCTGTACTGGTTTGAATCTGATGAAGACACATCGGAGGTGACTCATTTGTTCCTTGTGCATCCTGATTGTGCTGATATGATTTCGTCTTGGCCATCTGTGATTCTGATCGATTCAACGTACAAGACAAACAAGTATAAGTTTCCACTGGTTGAGATGGTTGGGATGACTCCAACGAACCAGAACTTTTTGATTGGTTATGCAGTTATGAAGGATGAGACGGTTGCGAGTTACCGTTGGGTGTTGGAGAAGTTGAGAAATTACATCGGCCCAAGTGTTCAGCCATCGGCCATCGTCAGCGATTGTGAGGGAGGTCTCTTTGCCCCTATAGCGGAGCTGTTTCCGGAGTCGAGCCATTTACTGTGCACATGGCACATCAACAAATGCGTGAAAGTCAAAGCCTACAACCTTTTCAACAAGAACTTAGATTCAGCAGAGAGATTGGTAAATGGTAAGTGGCGGAAGATCCTGCAAGCTACCACGGAGGCAGAGTACGACCGAGCCTTGGATAACTTCAAGGATGCATACCAATGGTGCCCGGCAATCGTAGACTATGTGATGCAGCAGTGGGTGCCTCAGAGGGAAAAGTTTGTCAAATATTGGACAAACCAAGTTCTTCATTTATCGCCACGTGCCGTGGTCGTACATCGTCATCAAGTGGTAGTCAAACATCTTCGTCGGTGAATATGCCCGGCACCGGTACGGTACTTTAGTTTAATTTACTTTTTAGAGTGTTTGTTTAGTTTTCTGCTAACTTGTTAATTGTGTTTTTTGATGTGTGCAACAGGCAGAATGGACATTGAACATTTTCCATATAAAGACAGGATCCCTAACATCATGATGCCGTTCCTGGACGGGTGGAATGATGTGGTTGCAGATGGTAACTGTGGATTTCGGGTTGTGGCTGATGTGTTTCAGATGGGTGAAGACAACTACGGTTTAGTGCGTCAGTTGATGTACAGTGAAATCGCCTCAAACCGAGCTGTTTATCGCCACGTGTACGGACAGGACTTGGATAGGTCTCTGCAGCGTATCCGGTGGGGAGGAGGACGTTGCGGTCAAAATCATTGGTTCGACGCGCCCCTTGATCTCTTCGCCGTTGCAAACATCTACAAGTGTGCAGTGATGCATTTCGGCCTTGGTTTGCATGGTCGAGCTTACTATCCGTGTACCACGGTTCTGCCTTGGTGTTCGCGTGAGACCGTCACCAGACCGGTAAGAGAGGTTGCTATTGGATTTCTGGGGCCGTCATACAGACATTTCATCCGACTGGACCTGTCACCCGATTTTCCGGTCCCACCGATTATACCAACGTGGTACACCATTCGTACAGCAAGCGTAGAGGGCTGGGATGCGTTATATCATGACCGGGTGCAGCAGTGGAACAATCTAGTTGCCTTTTCTATGTGACCTAATATTGCTATTGCTATGTTTTTCCCATTTATTTAATTTTCGGATTCTAATTTTCGTATTTAGTTTTCCCATTTAAATGTGAACCTGTATTTAGTTTTCGTATGCCCACTAATTACAACTTAAAATAAAAGTTATAAAAACTAAAAATATAATGTCAAATTCTAAGAACTTAAAATAATAATTATAAGAACAGATAATGTTAACTTTTACAAACAACTAGGAAAATGTTTTATAAATGCACTGCCGACATATCAATAATCTCTCTGTGACGCCCACTGCCACTGCTCAAGGGCCCGTTCCAGTTCATCAATAACAGCTCTGCCTGTTGCAGTTCATCAATAACAGCTCTGCCTGTTGCAGTCATCAATAACAAAGTGAAAAATATAAAATTATAAAAACTTAAAAAAAGAAGAACATCAAAATTTTAAAAAAAATTTATAACAAAAAAAAGGGAACATAAAATTTTTTTTAAGTAAAAAAACTAATTCAAAAAAAAAAAAAAAACAAGAACAATAAACAAGAACATAAAATTAAAAATTAAAAAAAAAAAGAGGAACATAAAATTTTTTTAAAAAAAACCAACAAAATTTAAAACAAAATAAAAAAAAAAATCAGAAACATAAAATTTAAAATTAAAAAAAAGAAAAACAAATTTAAAAAAAAATCAAAAAAAAAAATAATTATTTTCGAAAATTAAATTTCAAATTTAAAACCAAAAAAAAATTAAAAAAAAAAAAATAAAAAGGCGGCGGCGCCTAGGCCAGACGCCGTGACGGTGGCGGCGGCGTCTAGCCCAGACGCCACTACCACGGCGGCGGCGCCTAGGCCAGACGCCGGTGCCGTGGTTATGGCGCCTGGGCCAGACGCCACCGCCACCGTCACGGCGTCTGGCCTAGGCGTCGCCGCCGTGGTAGTGGCGTCTGGGCTAGACGCCGCCGCCGTGGTGGTGGCGTCTGGCCTAGGCGCCACCACCGCCTCCGACCTTTTTTTTTTAATTTTTAAACACAAAATTAATAAAAAATACCTTCTCGCCGGAAAACCGCTGTCCACCCGCCGCCTGTGCCGCCACTTCCTTGCCGGGCCGCCTCGACATCGCTCGGAAAGTTTTTTAGAGAGAGAAAGTGGAAGTAGAGAATTGAGAGAAGAAATTGTGTTTTTTACTTTGAGGGCAAAAGTGACAATTCACTCTAATTTTGTGGGCTTTATGTGGAGATTCGCGGGCGATGTTTAGCAATTGAGGAAAACATACCAGAGCCACAGAAAGAGAACTCCATTCCTGACCAGATCATCAAGCCCAAAAGCTCGCAAAACAAACCAGCAAAAGACCCAAACCAAAGCAACCAAGCAAAACCGAATCAGAAATCCAAGACACAAAACTACTCATACAAGCAACAAGCACCTTAGCTGTCAGGCAAACCAAGGCATGAAGAACAGCTGGACTTCCATACACATGGCAAGATAGGAAACAACTGGCAGCAAGGGCAAACTCGGCATTTCATTTAATTCAGGGGTTTCTATGTAATAACACGCAAAATAACTATTCACCAGCTACAGTGAATACTTTTGCATGTTTTATAATGGTTATAGACTTGCAGGAGTGCATATAACAATATACGTGCCATTAGCAATTAAATTTAAAATAGAGTATAGACATGGAGTAAACATTAACTACTACAAATTAGCATAAAAGAATGGGTAATGTTATATGTAGCTAAGGGTTATATATAAGCATTAAATACACTCTTGAAAATTGTATAAAATTAGGAATTCATGACAAAAACACGCGTAAATCAATGTAATTAGTGTTTTTTTTATTTTTTTATAGTATTCCCTCCGTCCTCGAAAAAAAACGACCCATTTGGCCTAATTTTAGTCCCAAAAGAATGACCCATTAGCATTAAAATACCCACCAATTTGCAACAATATTTGTACAAAATTAGCTTCCCCATATAGAATTTTATTTTTCCATATACAACCTCCGTTAACTATTATTTGCAACAAAGGGGTATTATTTGTGAAATATAAAATATTCCTTTGTTGCAAATAATAGGTAACGGAGGTAGTACTTTTATTACTATCTCTCTCTATTTTTTTTTGTAAATCTCATATAAATTTATCTTTTCAATATACTTTTAATTCTTTTTATTTAACTTTATTAATACCCGTGAAATCAACCCAAAAAGGTCGTTTTTTCGGAGACGGAGGGAGTACTATATATCACAATCCCCTTGCCTAACAATGCAAACGCATTAAATAAAAGAAATTAAAATACATGTGCTCTTGATTTCTTGAATTAACCAAAGAAAATGACCAAGCAACAAACCCACATAATGATCCATCAATGTGAATTATCGAGTACGGCGAAATCTTAACCTTACTTTCCAAAGCATAGTACAAGTCCTTCTCATTGTAAGAGAGCCACTTGTAAATTCCATCACCAATTTTAACAACATTAATCATATGCACAACATGAATTTGCTCCAAATAAAAACATTTTAAATTCGACATATAAAAAATCAGATATTTGAAATCAATAACTTTGTCTTTTAGTTTTTATAAATTCTTATCTGCTTATAATGTGTTGTAAAATAAAGTGAATATGAGAGAAATATGGGAGAAAACAGATTAGTCCATTATTTAATTTCATTGACTAGGGATATGGATAATTTGCCAATTACTACCGCAAGTTAATACCACTTTGTAAATTACTTCCGCAAATTAAAAAAATTGTGAATTACTACCGCAAAATTTTTTAAGATGTTGCGATTACTACCAAACCCCCATTAAACTCAACTATGACATCATTATATCCCTTTAACTCATGTTTGACCATGGTTAAGGGCTTTAACCAGCCCCCCTGAAAAAGAAAATGGGTTAGGGATATAATGACGTCATGTTTAAGGGCTTTAACCCATGTTTAACCATGGTTAAGAGCTTTAACCATGGGTTAAAGTGATATAATGACTCATAGTTGGGTTTAATGGGGTTTGTTAGTAATCGCAACAACTTAAAAATTTTTGCGGTAGTAATTCACAACTTTTTTAATTTGCGGTAGTAATTTACAAAGTGATATTAACTTGCGGTAGTAATTGACAAATTTTTCTAGGGATATATATACATATACAATGGATAGGTTTTTTTTAAACCACTAAACCCTAAGCCTTGAATATCCTAGCGGGTACATGAATATAGTGGACAACCACAAATACTACTCAGATAAGTCCAAATAGTATATGGTCCTTCCACTTTTTTGTTTGGGTCCCAAAAAAAATATATGTACCTAGTTAATTACCCAGATAAATAAATTATAATTGTCGTTTCAAGTACCAGTGGAGGGGTATACGTGTCTTTTTATGTACTAATTTAGGGGTACATATGTAATTTCCACACCAAAAAGTAAAAGCAAGTTGCAAACAATAATTGGACAGCTCACCAAAAATACTAAATAAATGATCATGCTTTTTCAATATATTTACAAAAATGCCATCAGATTAACAAAAATTCATTTATCTGCCAGATAAACTTGTATTTGCCCAAAAAAAAAAAACTATAAAAACTCCCCTAGATCTGGGAATCCTGACCCGGACCCGATGACCCTACTTGAATGACTTAACCCATGACCCAAAATCGACCCAAAAATAGTGATTCGAAATTGACTCGAAACCTAAAATCAACCCACTCCGACCCATACCCAACCTGAAGTGGAATAAACCAGACTTAACCCGAAACTCAAAGTTGACCCAAAACTCAAAACGACCCGACCCAACCCAACCCCACCCCACCCCACCCACCCCGAAACTCCCCTTGTCTTTTTAAAATCCCCTCTCCCAACTCCCTTATCTTTTTAAAATCCCCTCTCCCGGCAAAACTTCCATCAAGTAAGAAAAAAAACATGGAGATGAAAAAGGTACTTGTAACAGGTTCATCAGGTTTCTTAGGTGGTAAACTATGTCACACCTTACTCAACCATGGTTACTCAGTCCGAGGTTTTGACCGCCAAACCACCAACCTTACTAATCCTAACTTTTTTTTTTTTTTTAATAATAAACTTTTAGGAGTGTTTTCTTTTAACAGATCAAATGACTGATACAATAGCTTAAAGTTGAGATTAATATTACCAATTTTTCCTTAGGACATTGTTATAATTGATACAAGAAAGATCATTAGAGAAATTAACAAACATAAACACATATTTTATAATTACTTGGTTCAGTAACGATGACTGACCGGTTTGTGAGACCCTATGATAGTCGTTAATAGATTCAAGTCATATTTTAATGCATATTCTTAGGGAGTAATATTTTTGATTTTTGAAGGTTGACTTTTACTAAATTTTTGGTTGCAGGTTAATGTCGGTGGATTGAAGAACGTGATTCAAGCTTGTAAAGAAAGTAACTCGATACAGAAGATCATCTATACGTCGTCATTTTTTGCTCTTGGACCTACTGATGGTGGTGTCATTGCTGACGAGAATCAGGTGATTGAATTGAAAACACAAGTTATTCATAGTTAGACGTGGAAAACGGGTCATTCAGGTTGGGCTTGGGTCGAATCACATTAAAATTAGGTTATTTTGGATTAGCTAACATTCAGGTTGGCGGGGTACGAGTTGGGTCTATACGGGTCATACCATTTTCGGATCGAGTATGTTCGGATTATATTCGGGTAGGATCATGTCCGGGTTGTTCAATTTGTGTATCAAGCTCAAATCCATAATTTTATACTTCGTATTTTGTTATTATTATAATAAGAATTATCAAGTTAATTTATGAGGTTGGCTATGATTGGAGATGAACAATTTGAGTCATTTTTAGCTCTAGACATTTTTAGATTAGTAATATGGTAATTTTAGTTCATGACATTTTTGTTTTGGTCAAACACTTCAAGTCAACTTTAGGTCAGGTCAAATCATTTTGGATATCGGGTCAACTTCGGGTTGGGTATAGTTCGTGTGTCGGGTCAACATGGGTGAACTTTGGCTTGATTTCGGGTTTGGAATCGATGTTTTTGAGTCGATCTATGCAAAGTTGAAATGATTTATAAAATATTGTCTACGTAGTTATAGTTCAAGTTTTTGAATTGGATGATTTTATATATATATATCACAAATTTTTGTATGTGGCTGGCCACACCGTGTGGCCAGCCACATTTTTTATTTTTATTTTTTTTAAAATACCACAACTCTTCTCTCTTCTTTTTTCTTAGCTTCTTCTCTAAGCCAAATCACACATCATCAACAACCATATCTCTACTCCACCCATTTTCTCTCTCCTCTTTTCTTAGCTTCTTCTTCAAGCCAAACCACACATCTCCAACAACCATATCCCTACTCTACCAATTTTCTCTCTCCTCTTTGCTAAATTGCTACAATTAAAGCCCGAAATTGTAGAAATTGGGTGTCAAATTGTTGTGAAAAATTGTGATTAATTATCCTTAAGATCGTGAACAACCATTTGAAGTAGTGAAATTGATGAGAACCAAAGAAATTTGAGCTCCTTTTCTTCGTGGAATCTCAAATCGAACATTCTACGTCAAAAATTGTAGGGTGTTACTAGTTTGGTCAGGGGTTACTTGTAGGGTGTTACTGGTTTTGGTCAGGGGTTAGGTTACTTGCAGGGTGTTACTGGTTTGGTCAGGGGTTACTTGTAGGGTGTTACTGGTTTTGGTCAGGGGTTACTTGTAGGGTGTTACTGGTTTTGGTCGGGGGTTACTTGTAGGGTGTTACTGGTTTGGTATGGGGCCTATAAGCAATTTTTTTTTTTTTTTGAAACCAACTTACAAGCAACCCTTGAATAAGTAACAATTAACCATTGAATAAGTAATTCATACAAGTAACCTTTGAAGTAACTCACATAAGTAACCCTTGAATAAGTAACTCATACAAGTAACCCTTGAATTAACCCATACAAGTAACCCCTAAAAAAAAAAAAAAAAAAAAAAGGTACCCTTGAAAAAAAATATAAGTAACTCCTGAAAAAAAAATATACAAGTAACCCCTGAAAATACAAGTAACCCTTGAATAACTAATCCATACAATTAACCCTTGAAAAAAAAATACAAGTAACTCCTGAAAAAAAAATACAAGTAACCCTGAAAAAAAATACAAGTAACTATTGAAAATAAAAATACAAGTAACTCCTGAAAAAAAAATATACAAGTAACCCCTGAAAAAAAAATTACAAGTAACTCTTGAAAAAAAAATACAAGTAACCCCTGAAAAATACAAGTAGCTTGTACAAAACCAGTAACCCCGTTATGCGCGCGTCAGAATCCGTTATTTTTACTGACTTGCTGCACCAAAAAAAACTATATATATATATATATATATATATATATATATATATATATATATATATATATAGAGAGAGAGAGAGAGAGAGAGAGAGAGAGAGAGAGAGAGAGAGAGAGAGAGAGAGAGAGAGAGAGAGAGAGAGAGAGAGAGAGAGAGAGAGAGAGAGAGAGAGAGAGAGAGAGAGAGAGAGAGAGAGAGAGAAGAGAGAGAGAGAGAGAGAGAGAGAGAAGAGAAAGAGAGAAAAGAGAGAAGAGAGAGAGAGAGAGAGAGAGAGAGAGAGAGAGAGAGAGAGACTCATGTAAGAACCCTCCTCTATATAAGAACCCAATCTTATATAAGAACCAGTCTTAACCTTTATTTGTTTTGATCCAACCATCTAAAATGATCCCTTAGTAATGGCATTTCTGTAATTTTGAAGAGTTTGTATTTAGAACATAGAATAAAAATTTAGAATATAGGAAAATTTTTAGAACATAAGCAGAAAAAATTTAGAACATAAGCAAACAAAAATTTAGAACATAAGCAGAAAAAAGTTAGAACATAAAAAGCTTGATTTCCGATTTATGTTCGATTTTATATTTCCATGTTCTAAATTTTTTGTCTATGTTCAAAAAAATTTGTCTATGTTCTAAACTTTTGCATATGTTCTAAACTTATATTGTGAGCCTATGTTCTAATTTTTTCCCCTATGCTCTAAAATCATTTCCTATATTCTTAGTTTTTCGTGTATGTTCTAAATTTCTTTCTATGTTCTAAACCTATATTTTGAGCCTATGTTCTAAATTTATTCCCTATGTTCTAATTTTTTTTTTTCTATGTTCTAAATTTAGATTTATGCTTGATTTTCAATTTATGTTCAATTTTACATTTTCATGTTCTAAATTTTTTTTTTAATCTATGTTCTAAACTTTTTCTTATGTTCTAAACTTATATTGTGAGCCTATGTTCTAATTTTTTTCCCCTATGCTCTAAAATCATTTCCTATATTCTTAGTTTTTTCGTCCATGTTCTAAATTTCAATTCTTTATATGTTCTAAACCTATCTTTTGAGCCTATGTTCTAATTTTTTTCCCTATGTTCTAAAATTATTTCTTATGTTCTAAATTATAACATTATGAATTATGATCTAATTTTTTCTAAATTTATTCTAAGGAAAGAACGATGATTAAGTTTTTTTTATATAGTTATTTATAAATATAGCCTATGTAGGATTCGAACCTACATCATCTATGGAGTTTGCATAGTGCTCTACCACTTGAGCTAATAGGTTTTTGATATAGATCAACACACTACCCTCCCATAGAAGTAGAGGAAAACGATCACATGTAGAAACTCAAATGCCTCCATTATTGCTAAAACAACCACCATAGCTCACACATTACCCAACACAACTACTACAGTACTACTAGGAAGTGTTATCAAGTAAATTACATCAGTCTGACAGAGGAAAATATACAGTTGGATGTTCATCCAGTGATTCCATTCCTATAAAATATTATGCAAATTTATCTACTGCAAGTGCTAACCTAATATCTTACTATAATACTCTTATTTTTACATGAACTAACCTAAATGACTAAATTTGTGCAACTACCAGCAAATGCTTCATATTATTTGCAATCTCATATGAACTCTAATAATGAACTATCAAAACCAAACATTCGTATAATTGATCAAAATTTTGACAGCATTCTAATTTTACGCCTTTTTTATGATTCCTCTTTGATTGTAATGTCACATCCTATTATGAACGAATTGACAGCTATGGGTCGGGATGATAACTGATTTTATGTTGTCTCTGTTCTAGATGCTCTATTATTGAATTTTCTTCGGTACATTTTCCCATTGAATAATTCAGCAGCATTTAGCAATGCTTTTAAAACGTGGAATTATATATCGTAAAAATCAAAGATCCACCTCCATTATGATTATGTTGTCGGGTATCCATTAAATTTAAACGTAGACATAATAGAATGAGTTTAGAACATAATTTTTTTAAAAAAAAGAGTTTAGAACATTATCCATTAATTTAAACATAGAACATAATAGAATGAGTTTAGAACATAATTAAAAAAAAAAGAGTCTAGAACATTATACAAGCCTGTTCGAAATTGACAGAAAACAAACAACAAAAATCGAACAAAATAATTCGAACATAAATTGAACTAATTAAAGCGAACAAAAATGAACAAAAATCAAAATATTAGCAAAATCGAACTAAAATCAAGCAAAATTTGAACTAAAATCGAGCAAAAATCGAACAAAATAATCGAACAAAAATCGAACTAAAATTGAACCCTAAATTCGAACACTAAAGCCGCAAAAATCGAACCCTAAATTCGAGCCCTAAATTTTCAAAAATCGAACTCAAAAAAATCGAAAAGAAAAACAAAATCCACTTGAACATCATGCTAATTTCATAGAAATTTAAACAAAATCGAAAAGAAAAAAACATACAAAATCGGCTTTAACTCATGCAAAATTCATGAAAATCAAATCGCAAAAATCAAAATCGCCAATTTGCAAACATCATGCGATTGAAAGCACAAAATCGACTTGAATATCATGTGAAATTCATAAAATTAGAACAAAATCAAAGAAAAACGTACCTAATTTGAGCAATTTAGGTTGTTTTGCAGCAATTTGGGCTAGATTTTGAGATTTGAGGAGAGAGAAAGTAAAGAGGATTGAAAGTTTGAGGAGAGAGAAAAGTATGAACGTTTGGGGAGGGTTTTGGGGGAGTTTTTTTTTTTGTTTTAATCTTGACCGCTCATCCTAATCTAATCCTACGGATGAGATTGGTTCTTATATAACTAGGGTTCTTACATAAGGAGGGGTTCTTACCGGATCCCTCCCTATATATATATAATTTTCATAAATAGTTTGGGTAGCTTATTATGTTATGTAACGTTACAAATTTAATGTTTTTAATTTGTTCACTCGTATGAGAAAATTTTGATGGGTATAGTATTGAAAAGTTTGGTAATCTTGGGTCTTAACCAAAATTATTGAAACTGTTGATTTATTTTGTAGGTACACCATGAGAAATTCTTTTGTACGGAGTATGAGAGGTCGAAACTTGCAGCTGATAAGATTGCATTACAGGCTGCATCAGAGGGGGTTCCCATTGTCGCGGTCTATCCAGGAGTTATGTATGGTTCTGGCAAGCTTACGACTGGAAATATTGTAGCTAAATTGGTGAGTGAGAGTGTTAATAAAGATAATAAGATGATATAATCTTTGCATGTGATAAAATTTTTGAGTATCACTTCATCATTAGATGTTTGTTTTGCTAACGCGTCATTGATTATCTTAAGGTCATATCAGATAATAAGTAGGAATAAGTAACTAGGTTCTTTGGAAATTCTCTCCTGTATTTGTAAGGAATCATGGTTATAGAGGGTAGGGGTGTTAACGAGCCAAGAATACTCGTGAGCTACTCGAGGCTCTAATCGATAAAAAAACAGCTTGAACAGGCTCAACTTGAGCTCATGTCTTTTTGAGATCTTGAGGAACAAGCATCTGGCTAGGCTTGAAAGCTTGTGAACATGATTTAGTGTATATAGTATTAATAATTCACAAAATGAAATTTAATGTTGTTAAAAGATGATGCACACAATATTAGTGCTTCATAATTACATATAAGAACCCATAAATTAAATCACATTCCTAGGAAGCAATAGTAGATCCTTCATATCCTAAGTCCTTGTCAATCAACTACTTGTAATTGAATACAATTATATACACGTATAGTCGTATGCTGTATCAACTGAATATTATCTGTCTTGCTTGCAGTTCGGTTCATTGTTACACCATATGCTGTTTTGTCAATTAATCCAATTTCACTTTTTCAAGATTATTTACGCAATTGGGTTACTACTGCAATAGTACTAAGGAAATTTTGTCAGAAAGGACCTTTTAAGTGCATTTCTTTGTTTAAAAGGACCTTTTAAAGCCAAAGTTGTGAAAGGGGTACAAATTTTGGAAAAAAGTTGTGACTTGGGACCACATGCCAGAATGTCAACGTTGAGTGGTCAACTCCGGCGTTAACCAACACTTGCAGCCACCAATTTCCTCCACCCCATCGCCTCCTTCGTTCTCTCCCCTCCCCTTTCACGACAAGTCGACAGTCCAAGCCACCCCCTTTCTCCTCCGTTGCCGACACTAACCCCGAAACCCCATCCCCATCCCTTTCACAGCAGCCCACTTCTCCCCTTTCCCCACCTCCACTCCCTTTCCTCCACCTCGATTACTGTATAATCTTCAAGCAATTTCCTACACCCAAACCTTATAATTTAGGGATGAGAGAATGGAGCAAAGAGAGAAGTTGAAATCAAATTTCTAAATGAGTTTAATGAAATTAGGGTATGAATTAAAATTGGATTAATTTGTGACGAATTTGGGGAAAGTTGAGATCTTGGAGATTAAGAACCCTTACCGGAGAGTAAGTTGAAAACGAAGGGGGTGGGTAATCGGGTGAGGAAAAGGATCGGGGACTCGGGGTGGAGGAAAGGGAGGCTTGGGTGCTGCTTAGACAATGGAGGGGGAGAGGGGGGCTAATGTGGGGGGGTCTGCCGTGAAAGGGGAAGGGGGAGGGGTTGGGCTAGGGTGGTCAACGCCGGAGTTGGTGGGTCAAATTCCACTTTCCGGCATGTGGTCCCAAGTCATAACTTTTTTCCAAAATTTGTACCCCTTTCATAACTTTGGCTTTAAAAGGTCCTTTTAGACAAAGAAATGCACATAAAAGGTCATTTTTAACAAATTTTCCTAGTGCTTATAAACCATGTGCATCATTATGTCACTTAGTAAGTTAGTAGGTATCTTTGATGGTAATACATTGTACTATCTGTTTGGGTCCAATTTAGTCAAAATTGGGCCTGAGCACTAAATGATCCAATTAAAAGCCCAAGGTCAAGGTTCAACTCTCCAATTGCTCAAAAGTCAAAAGTCAGCCCACAAAGTAAGCCAATTGGGCTAAAGCCCAACCTCTCCAAGTATGATGAGGTATAAAAGCCCTCATATTAACACATTCAAGGGGAGATCAGATACATTATCACATATGATCATTGACATTCCAATTCATATGCTCATTCTTGCATTCAGAAATATTCCACAAAAGCCTCAAGCTACAAACTCTCTTGCATAGTGTCTTCCTTCTACACATTGTACTGACTTTAGCATCGGAGGGGCCTTCCTCGGAAACACCCCCGAGGCTAGTTTACGTGTGTTCACTGTGCAGGAAACCTTCGGCCCAACACAACTTGGATCGAATCCAGTCTTCTCCATTTCAGTGGACCTTCGGCAAGGTCCCATTGTTTTCAACCGAAACAATTTGGCGCCGTCTGTGGGGAAGACTTTCAAAAATCTTTAAGCCAAATTCCTAACCAAGATCATCTTGCAATTATCTTAGCAGCCATGGCTAAGAACCGCAAGAGCAAAAGCCTCCGTCAAGGAGCGGGCGAAAAGCCTAAAACCCCTACACCATCGCCCACGCCGGACCGGAACTCTCCCAAGGGTGCCGGCTCGGGGGGAGGATCACACAAGGAGGATTCCCTATCTCCTATAATGCATGACTCTCAATATAGGCCGGACCACTCTCGGTCTAGCAGGGGTCAGTCTGATCATAGGACATATTCAGTGTCCCGAAGCCAACCATCGGCTGCACGGCCTCATGCCCACACTCGGCCGGGGACCCCTTTGACGGGGCCCAGTTCGGAAGAGGTGGCAAGAGCGCTGGCAGTACTCATGGAGGCAATGAGGGCACAGAATATGCCACCGCCTCGTGATCGAACTCCTCCGCATACCCGGCATCAGCGGAGGAAGTTAGACCATGACGGTGGGAAGCTTCCTTCCTTCCGGGAACTGGAAGAGTGGGAGGAGGATTCTTGGAAAAATGAAAAACAGAGGAAGAAGAACTCTCAATTATTTAAAGGATCCTCATCCTCAAGACCAGCAGCGCATAAGAGCAGCAGCTCAGCTTCTCGGCCAGAATCTACTCGCCGGGAACCCGAGACTGCTCGCAGAAGCGTCCTTGACCGACTCGGCGGCCAGGAACCGAGCGTGCGTAGTCGCCTCTCGTTCCCTGCAGCCGAGGCCCAGACTTCCCAGCCAGGGACGAAAACCACTCCTACCTCTCTAAGAGGGCGGAGCGCGGTCCCTTCGGCCAGGAACAAGGGCAAGGCCATTATGCTTCCCGCTAGTTCACCATTCGAGCAATGGATACTGGAAGAGCGCGTACCCACGGTTAAAATACCGTCGCATATCACATATGACGGGACCACGGATCCGAAGGACCACGTGGCCTCGTATGAGACTCATATGCATCTTTGCCCCAGATCCGAGGCGACTTGGTGCAAATATTTCCCAACCACTCTCAAGGGGGTCGCGCAAGCGTGGATCTCCAAGGGAGTAAGGCAAGGCTCCATAACAGGTTGGGATGATCTGTCCTCCAAGTTCAGGAGCAAGTTTTCCACGGCAAACCGCCGAGAAAAGACTACCGCAGAGCTCATGGGTCTGCAACAGGGGGAAACCGAAAGCCTCCGAGACTACCTGACCCGTTTCAGTAACGAGTCATCAAGCGTCTCTCAGCTGGACCAGGGGCTAGCTGTTTTTGCAATGCAGAATGGCCTTCAGCCAGGAAAATTCCTAGACTTCATGGTCATGCATACCCCGCAGACCTTGGAGGAAGCTCTTAGTGCTTCGGATAAGTTCATCCGAGCCGAAGAATGGAATAAAGCAAAAACCCAACCTCAATCCGGGGGAGGGAAACAGAGGCAAATACCCTTGTCTGAAGGCCAAGGCCATAAGGCAAAGGGAAAATCAAAGGCCTCGGAGCCATCTTCGGCCAGCGACCTAAAGAAGGACAGGTTTGCCTCATACACAGGCAGATACGAGTCCTACACTCCGCTCTCTCTTCCACGCGCCAAAATTTACAGTGTGACGAAGGAGGAGCAGAGTTACCGAAAGCCGAGACCACTCCCAGAGTGGTATCAGCGAAAAAATAAAAATCAGTGGTGTGAGTTCCACGAGTCTTCGGGCCACAACACTGAAGAGTGTATCCAGCTGAAGGACCAGATAGAGGACATGGTCCGGAAGGGATACTTGAAAAAATACATCGCGGATCACCGCGAGAAAAAAGAATCCGAGAGGCTAGCAAAGGACCCTCGGCAGGACCTTGATTTCCCCCGGAAAAACAGTAAAAAACCGGAGGGGAAATTCCCTCCGATCAATGTTATCTCGGGAGGAATATACTCTCGGAGGGAGCACAAGCGTCACCTTAGAGCTTTGACTCACCAGGTGAACAACGCTGACATTCAATCTCCCCAGTCGCCGGTGCCGAACATGACGTTCACAGCCGCCGACTGCCGGGGGATTACGTTCCCTCACGAGGATCCGTTGGTGATCATCGCCACGGTGGCCAACCACGACGTCAGTAAGGTCCTTGTTGACGGTGGCAGCGGAGCAAACATTCTGTTCCGAAAGGCCTACAACCAAATTAAGCTGAAGCCCAAGCACCTTACGCCGGTACCCTATCCGGTATCCGGGTTCAATGGGGCTTCAACTTATCCAGATGGGAAGGTGACACTTCCTGTCACCATCGGTTGCGATGAGGCAGCCCGGAACGTCATGATTGAGTTTTTGGTCATCGACGCTCCTTCAGTGTACAACGTGATTTTGGGGAGACCCATAATTCACGAGATCCAAGGGGTCGTCTCAACTTATCATCAGCTGATGATTTATGTCTCAGACGCCGGCTTCCCCGAAAGGATACAGGGCAACCAGAAGGACGCCCGAAGGTGCAACTACCTCAAGCCATCCAGTAGTCGCCCAGATAACGACAAGGATGAGGAGGAGAAAGAAAAAGAAAGAGAGCCAAGCACAAAAAAGCCGAAAGGCCTAAGTGCTTCGGCCCAAGGATCAGTGCCCAGAGAAAAAGGTCCCGAAAGGGAAAAGGTTGACTCTTCATCTGAGCCGAAAGACTCAGAGTGCCAGCCGAAGAACACAAAGACTGGGACACCTGCTGACATTGGCAGCAGACCAGATTCTGAAGAGTCCAGTCCATCGGCAATGGACATGGACCAACAGACTGAAACAGCAGAGTTGGCCGAAGGAGATGCTGAGAAATGTGTAACAATCGGGATGGACCTTGATCCTAACACCCGTTGTGAACTTATTCAGCTCCTGCGGGATAACAGAGATGTGTTTGCTTTCTCGGCAGCTGATATGCCCGGGATAAGTTCAGACCTCATCTCCCATAACCGAAGGGTCCATGCAAGGCCTCTCAAAATTGGGGATCTTGTCCTTCGGAATGCTGCTGCAGTTCAGAAAGGCCGAATCCATGGGAAGCTCTCAGCTACATGGGAGGGACCTTATGAAATTTATGATGAGCTTCAGCCAGGGACATACCGACTTCGGCAGTTGGATGGAACTGAGTTGAAGAATCACTGGAATGCTGATGTACTGAAAAAATACCATGTGTAAACCCTTCGGGGCAGAACAATCTTTGTAAGTACATTTTGAACTAATGACAGGCCTTGGAGCCGCCATTTATATAAAATTTACAACTTTTTATCCTTTCAAAATTTTCTTTGTTCTATCTACTCTTTGAGGGTTTTTTATTCAGCCTCGTCTGAAGCCTTCGCCTTCGGGTAACTGGGTTTCAGATTGCTGACAAAACCTGTC
The DNA here is from genome assembly GCF_001683475.1 of Chenopodium quinoa. Taxonomy (NCBI): domain Eukaryota; kingdom Viridiplantae; phylum Streptophyta; class Magnoliopsida; order Caryophyllales; family Amaranthaceae; genus Chenopodium; species Chenopodium quinoa. The sequence continues at coordinate 843,176 of NW_018745026.1, read as the reverse complement.
TTTTTAAAGAACACCGGTCTTTCAGCTGAAGTCAAACTTCAGTAAGACTTGTTCTCCAAAGACATGAGTCCATGGACAATTCTGGGATATTGCCTTAACTGAGCCTTGTATCCCAGAGAGCCATTATCCGAAACATTGCCTTAAGTTGGCCCTGTGTTTCGGGTATCCATTTTTCAAAGATAGACAGAAAATCAAGGATAACAGCAACAGTTGAAAATTTTTAAATCAGCCTCGTCTGAAACCTTCGCCTTCGGGTAACTGGGTTTCAGATGGCTTACAAAACTCAGTCTTTTTAAAGAACACTGGTCTTTCAGCTGAAGTCAAACTTCAGTAAGACTTGTTCTCCAAAGACATGAGTCCATGGACAATTCTGGGATATTGCCTTAACTGAGCCTTGTATCCCAGAGAGCCATTATCCGAAACATTGCCTTAAGTTGGCCCTGTGTTTCGGGTATCCATTTTTCAAAGATAGACAGAAAATCAAGGATAACAGCCTTTTTAAATCAGCCTCGTCTGAAACCTTCGCCTTCGGGTAACTGGGTTTCAGATGGCTTACAAAACTCAGTCTTTTTAAAGAACATTGGTCTTTCAGCTGAAATCAAACATCAGTAAGACCTGTTCTCCAAAGACATGAGTCCATGGACAATCCTGGGATATTGCCTTAACTGAGCCTTGTATCCCAGAGAGCCATTATCCGAAACATTGCCTTAAGTTGGCCCTGTGTTTCGGATATGCGTCTTCTTTAAGAACGCTGGTCTTTCAGCTGAAGTCAAATTTCAGTAAGACTTGTTCTAAAGAGGTTAGTCCCAGAAAGCTAATATCCCAAGCATTGCCTTCAGTTGGCCCTGTGTTTCGGATATCCAACTTTCAGACAGTCAATCTTCAGTAAGACTTGTATCCCAGAAGCATTGCCTTCAGTTGGCCCTGTGTTTCGGATATCCATTTTGAAGAAGTTCAGAAATTGCTTATTCAACTAAAGTCATACTTCAATTTCTGTGGGGGCAAGAAGCACGCAGTGCAGCTATGTTCGGCAGAGTTGAAGAAAAGAAACAGTAAAGCATTCAAAAATAAAGCAACTGAAGAAAAAAATTGAGCTACAAGTTCAATAATTCAGTATCGGCAGCCGCCCACAAGCGGAAAATAACAGCTGCCGAAATACGTACATAAGCAAAAAAAATAAAACTGCTGTACGACAAGGCAAGCTGAAGCAAAAAACAAGGCAAAAAACTCAGAAAGCGGCAAGTCTAAAGTTAAGCACATGATGAACCGCAAGATTCTGAAGACGACTGCCCGAGTTCCTATGCTTCAGCCGGCGGATCAGACTGATCAGCGTTGAGTCCCATGGTGGCCTCAGCCCCAGCAGCAGAAGAGGCGGGCTTTGCACTTTGCCGAGCCTCCCTTTCCCTCTGCTCAGCTTCCAACTCCAGTCTTTCAGCTTCCTCTTCGGCTTCCTCAGCCTTAAGAATTTCAGCTTCAGCTGGAGTTGCAAACTTCATGTGAGGGTCTTCGGGATTCTGGACCCACTCAGCACATTTAGACCAGTCCAGCTTCGGCTCAGCATGAAGGCAGACTCTTCGGCATACTCGGAATCCGTTTCTGAAACCCATCTCATATTCCTCTTGGGTATAGACACGGACTTTGAGTAAAGCCTCAGCATCAGCCAGCTTCTTCTGGGTCTCCTCCAAGTCTTCCTTGGATTTCTTCAGCTCATCAGCGACTTGGGAGGAGGAGCCTTTCAGCTCATTCAGCTCTTGCTGAATTTGGGAAGCCTTTGTCTGAGCCTGGGCCACTTCAACTTTCTGGATCAGCAGTTGATCCTCAGCCTTTTGGAACTTAGCTCTTTGAGCTCCAGCAGCAGCAGCAGCCTCTGAGAGTTGGACGTCTTTGGCCAGGAGCAACTCTTCAGCAGCCATTCGGCTGGCTTCAAGAGCCTCTAGACGCTGCTGTACTTCAGCTTGTGCAGCAGTTCCTTCTTGAATTCGGCTCTCAATAGCAGCCTTGAATTTGGAGACGTCCACTCCCATATGCTCCTGGAGGAATTTTTCCCCTTCCATCAGTGGGGGAAAAACCTCCATCTCCATAGCATCGCAGAAGGTTTTCAGAGCTTCGACAGCTTTTTTACCGTACTCCTCAACCTCCTGCTGCTTCTCTTCAGCTGCTGCTTGCTTCAGCTTAGCAAGCTTAACTTCCTCTTCAGCCACCTTCCTTTCGTGCACAGCAGCGTCTACCCTATCTTGTAGGGTATCAATCAGCTCTACAGTGAGAGTCTGATTGTGCACGAACTGAAAACAGGAAGACAAAAAAAAAATAAGTAATAAGAAAAAAATAGAGCTGAATTTCGGAGGAAATGAAGGAAAATTACCTGCATCATCAGCAGTTGGTTAGACCTAGCTGGGTCAGGAACTGATCTACTGGATTCGCCCATCCCAGCAGTGGCCTTCAGCGACCAGATCCTTGCCCTGTCTACTTCGGACATGCCAGCAAAACTGCCGAAGTAGGCTTCAGCTCCTTCTCGGTTTTGACCC